>NW_006159553.1:506404-511816 GCF_000334495.1 Tupaia belangeri chinensis
CCTACAACAGTAAAATGATGGATATCCTACTTAACCTTCAGAATTCTCACCTTGTCCCAGGTTCTGCTTGAGAGACACATTGCTCTCAGAATCCTTACCTCTTTGAGATGGCAGCTGGGAGTTGCCTTTCCTGTCTCTCTGCTACCCCTTCCCCAGATGTAGACTCATGCTCATCTCTTGTGTCCCAAGCACAGCTTGGATCAGACCGTATGGGGTGCCTCAACCCTGGTGCCATTGCTAAAAACCTACATCTAACAACCAAGCACAAAGCCTTTCTCTTACAGGAAGATGATCTGCCATTGATGACTCCATCTCCAAAGAAGGTTTTACATAATTATGTAGAGCCCTGTGACTTCATGTGGTCTCCAATCCTCCCACCTCAAAAACCACATCAGTTTTATTTGCAGGACCACAATGCCCTTTAAACAATTGTCTGCACTCTTTCTTGCTCCCAAACAGAGATGAAGCTAAGCCTACTGTTTCTTTACTTGTAGGAATCCAGCTCAAAGCTTTTAAAGGTCCTTTCCTCTATTTCTAGTCATCAAGCTTTGAAGCAATATTAGGGTTCAGTCTCCATCCAGGGTGCCCAGTTTTACATTCATGAGGTGCTCCTCAGTCTTCAAAACCATTGCCCGTTCACTGTCTCCTTGTGCCTGGGAGGTGAGTTATCACTGGGGAGAATATTCAGAACCTTCTCATGACTTGATACCATACTGATGCTCAGCTTGGAGTATGGGACCTGGATCTGACTCTGTTTGCCTGTCTTTTTTTGGAATTTTTCCTGGTCCCTTCCTCACCTTGAGTCAGTTCTCTTCCAAACCTCCTCCTCACTAAAGCAGGTTATTCAGCTGAGTTTTGGTAACACAAGAGGAATCTTATTAACAAAAACAGGATGGTTCTTTATATAGGATTTCCAGGAACCGACCAACATTCTTTTGCTAATGAACTTCTCCACCACAACTGGTTCAGTGCAGGTGTGCCTTCTGAAACAACGAACTGACAGTTCAACATGGCTTACACCAAATCCCACACAGGCCAGCGTCGTTTTACACACCAAGCCTGTTCTGTGGTTTGTTCTCTTTACTTTGTGTGAGAGGAAAGACATTCAGCACCTCAAGCTTAGAGAGTTTCAATAAATCACCCTTGGATGGAAGGATCATAAGTAAAAATGGCTCCAGTTCCTCTTCCTCCTTTACCTTACCTGCAAGGTAACGAGAGGAAGAAAAAGAAGAAGCAATAAGCCATTGCTACCTTATCCATGTGTTTCAAGGCATGCAAGTGGAAAGGCCAGGCTGGACTCATAATTCTATATGAGGGAACATCGTGAACTCAGAGGTGTCATCTTAAACATGATAAAATGTCACTGGTGAGCCCATCATTCATTCATGAAGAAAACCATGGCCCATCTAGGTTTGCACTCCAAAAAGTATATATATTCCTTCAGGTCAAAGGAATAGAAAGTATTTATGAAGGTCTAAATTGTTTGTTTGTTTGTCTTTCTTTCTTCTTGTACATGGGCCTAACCTAAAGAGAGAAAAAAGAGAAATCATACGAACAAACACTGCTACCAATAGCTTACTTGATGGTCCCAGCATCTTTTACCCATGAGGTAGTTGTTCGTAGATCAAGGCAAGTTTTGCCTCATTATTAACATACAGGCTATTGTATTTATTATCTTCATTATCTTCATTATAAATCCAGTTTGAATGTACTTGCCTATGAGCGCAGAGCCTGGTACTCTGTCTAATGGCTATTGATTGTCCCAGATCACAGGGCATCACGTTTCCATCTCTTTTTTTTTTAATCTGTTTATTGGAGCCAGCTGATGGCATAGTGGTTATGTCCTTTGTGGCAACCACGGTTCGAGTCCTAGACTCAGTGACTTGAAACTGACACCGGGTGCCTGTGCGTGTGTGCCCAAGATCCCAGGAGGAGAATGGAGGAGAAGGGATTGTGGCATGACTATTCTCCCTGGGGGTGACTTCTTACTTTCTCTCTCTCTCACTCTCTCTCTCACTCTCACTCTCGTGCGCGCACAAGCACAGGCACCCTAAGGGAAATACCTCTCTCTCAAAAAAAAAAAAAAATCAATTTGTTTATTTCTTATGTGAGGAAGAGAGAGGAGGAAGGAGGGAGTATTTTCAATAGAGTTTTCATGCCATGATCCTGCCAGTCTGAGCCAGCCAGGATCACCGGTATAGGTGTACCTACAAGTCTGGGACCTTCAGGATCCGAACCTGGAAACTTTCCATGTGACTTTTGCATACCCATTGTGACACCACAGCAGGCTATTTGTCCCCCCCCAAAAACCTTCACATTATCCTCCATGTGGCCTAAGAAGGATAGAGCTAGTCTTAAGAATTAGCAGTGTGATTAAGAGTTTCCAAAGAGGATCTGAGTGAACGTCTGTCTCTGTGTGTATGAATGAAAATGGTTCCCTCCACCCAATAGCATCACCTCTTGGTTTAATGTTACCCATGTAAGGAAACCAGAAAGAAATTAATGGATGAATTTATTATCACAGTTATTATCAAGTAACCACAAGCCTGGGTCTTGTTTCATGATCAGTACTAAATCTCTCCTTGGCAGGGTCTCATCCCCAATGGGAAATCTGACAAGCTGGTGGAGCAACCAATAGGATTTTAAAATGGTTTTCAAATTACTCTTTCAATATTTCAAAATCCGTTTATCTAAAAGGCAGCACATCTAATCTTCTGTTCAAACTTGTACTCACAACCGACTTCCCATACATGGGATAAATTAGCAAAATATGCTTTAAGTTTGCTGACCTTTAATACAGATAAATTTTCCAGAGAGGTGGGAGCCAGTTCTCCTTTAGAATATCTGTTTCTGGATTTCTTTGAGGGGCCTGGCATTCAAGCTGGTGCCTCTCACATTTACATGCAATTGCAAGGCAGGGCTCCTGATCAAGAAAATTAATTAAAGAAGGAAGTCTTACATCTGTATGGAGAGAGTCTTGAATTAGCATAATGCTATACTGGTTTGAAAAGGAAAACACATTTTTCTTAATTTTCTTCTTTCATTGTGGTCCCTACAGGGGACCTTCCCTCCCCCTACCCCCGCCTCCCCAGAGAAGTCTGGCCAGAGATCTTCTTACACATTAAGTGAATCCAGTGGGGCATTCGTCTGGCTGGAACGCTTGCTGGAGTTTTGATAATGAAACCGCTGCTGGTGGTTGTGTTTCGTGAGCGTCACGTTGTGTCTTCAAACAAACTGGCTAAGTCACTTTAGGAAATAACTAGGGAGCTAGTAAAACTCAATCAGCAAAGGTCCCTCCTCTCTCCCTGCGCCCCCTGAAAGGCTCAGAGCTGGCAATTTGCAGGATATATTTGCATGAGCTGTTTATTTGAGTTTCATGTCAATTCAGTGACATAGATACCATAGGCGTTGTTCTCCATGTTTACAAGGGAGACATTGGCAGACAGAAGGCGAACAGCTTGCTCTAGACCAACCATACCGGTGGTGACAGGCACACAGTTAGAACCTTGGGCTCTCCTCACAGAGGCTTCAAACACACCCATAGGGGGGTCTTTGGAATCTAGCAAGAAGGAACAATCATCTGTCTAATTCATCTTGGTGTCCCCAGCTTTTAATCTGGAATACATGTCCAGAGAATAATCGCTCAATGGAGAAAAGCACCAGCACGTCGCAAAGGAAGCAAACGAGTTATGGCTATGGCGTTCCAGGTCCTTCCATGTCTCCTCCATCGGCAGTAGGCTAACCCATCGGCACCCCTGTGGTCCATTTAAGGGAAGCCTGACATGTCGTGGTCTTTTCACGGGATGCAGACCTGCTGTTTCTAAACTTTCTTCCACATAGTCCAAGTCTCAGGCTTCAGGCATCTCACATTCGTGTGTCCTGCTCAACAGGGACAGAGACCCCACCGAAAGCTGTCATTCCCATTAGCAGCTCTTCCCACAGTGCTTGCAATTCAGCCAAACAGAAGTGCTAAAACACATTCCCGCCTAAGTGACTATAGGTCCGTCGGTGAAAGGCTCAGACAGGGATGAACATACTAAAGACTCTAGGCACGAAAATACTCAGATTTCATGGGGCTTCAAGATAGGGCAGCCCATAGCTATCCTCTACTCGTATTGTTCAACAGTGTGTCATATTGATCCCATTTCTCGGAAGGGCCACAGGTCAACCACTATAGAAATGGAACTCAGTGCAGGTGGTACTGGATTTGCTTGGAATTTTTGTTGCGAATATATTTCACATGGTGGGATGGATGTTTGAAGGTCTTTCCCTGATGCTGGTTCCTTTTCATCAGTGTATTGTTAAGCCTCTTAACCTAAGAGCAATGCTGTTAGGTAATAAGCTGTACGTTTAAGGTACGTTATACAAATAAAAAAAATCTATCTGAGTTGGGGACCAGCAGTTGGCGTGTAATGGCTATGTCGCTAGACTCCCATGTAGTTGACCGTGATTTGAGTCCTGGACCCGGTGGCTTAAACTCACACCGTGCGCTTGTGCATGTGTGCCAAAGATCCCGAGAGGAGAATGGAGGAGAAGGGATTGCAGTGTGGCTGTCTCCCCTGGGGGGGCAATTTATCACCTTCTGTCTCTCTGTCACTCTCTGTTTTTCTGGCAAGCACACATGCCCTATAGCAAAAACCTCTCAAAAAAAAAATCTATCTGAAATGAACTATTCTCACATTTAAATACAAACTGAACTAATCTAGTCCTTTTTTTAACCTTTAGACCATATTAAACAAAACGTTTAAGTGACTTGTAACAAAGCTCATTTTAAATAGGCATGCCCTTGTTCATTAGTCTAAAGCTTTGACTACACCACCCAGGCATGCCCGTGCCCAGATTCCTGTATGAGCTAAGAATATTCGATTATAACACACACAGACCCACAGACCTCTGCCTTGCCCACTACTCAAATTGTAGGGCTCAGGTTAAGACTAGGCCTCTCGTTGAGCACAAATTTCAGTGGGATTTGGAAAAAATCCTTTAAATAGATTTTTACTGGTTTTTAAGAACAGGGTTATTTTGTGTTAATAATGGGCATACATTAGGCTTTAGATAATTGCTTTATGTAACTTAGAGTTTTGGCTTTCAGCTAAATAAACACTCTGTGTGTTCACAGGTGTATTGTCCTCAAGGGCACTCCGCCTTTAAGGGTGGCAGCTGTTGCCAAGGTGTTGCTGATACAGGGGCCCGCATATAATTTATTGGAAACAGGTGCCGGCCCATGATGAAGATAGACAGGAAACTAAAGCAGACAACATGTTTAACCACCATTTAAAAAGTTCAGGTTCAGAGAGACAATGTGTCTGAGATGTTTGGGGGATGTTGCCAGCATCCTCGTACATGTTAAAAAAAAAAAAAAAAAAAAAAAAAAAACACCCGGGGAACACGGGATGTGAGCATTAGATCTCG
>NW_006159553.1:512607-556693 GCF_000334495.1 Tupaia belangeri chinensis
AAAAAAAAAAAAAAAAAAAAAAAAAAAACCAAAAAAACTCCTGCAGATCCCCATCAGGAAGAATTTGCACATGAATTTCAAGCAGCCCAGGCTAATGAGGGCCTGTTGCTATGTGGCCAGATTTAATTGATTATATGAAAAACTTTTTAAGTTTGTGTAAGCCCAGCAACAAATTATAAAATACTTTCCTAAGCTAATTGTTAAAAACGACTTTCAAATGAGGTAATAACTGTTAGTTTTCAATGATCTGGACAGAGGATTAGGATATAATGTGTTTTCTTTATACTCAAAATATTTGCTGCCGGTTTTTGTCTGTGAGGCCTCGGATGTTGGGAAGAGTCCTGCGTTCGCGTTCGGGAGCTTTGGCCTGGGCAACACAGAACCTAGAAACAAGAGACCTGGCGTTCACCCTCTCCCTTGGGATATTGCCACACTGTGGAGCTGGTTGGTGGGTTGGCAATGGCTGTCGTGTCCAGGGTTTTCTGGCACTGAGGAGGAGAAGTGGGCTGGAGCCTCCTCGCTCGCTGATTCCTTGGTGCAAGGCTGTACGCCCCAGTCAAAACGAGGAGACATATCCGCTTATGCTCTGTAAAGCATTCCCCCATGAACAGGCATTTGTGTATTTTCTCAACTAATCTTGAGTCTCATCAGATGCCCCGTAATCCACCTGTGCAGTAAATACGCCTGCTAAATACAGCCGCAAAAGAAGTTGTTAAAAGTGCGTGCACAGCTTTTCAACCTCAGAAACCTAAATATCTTGGCCATGAACATGTTTAAAAAATACCCAAAGGCACCAGACCACATTACGGACTATAGTCCTGCCAAATTTCATTTTTGGGAAAAGAATCCACGTTTGAGCTCTAACATAGGAGTGTAAAAAAAAAAAAAAAAAAAGCAACTGAAACAACAAAATTTGGTTAAAAACGTTTTTGGACCCCCAGGCTCAGGCCCCCGTGTGCCAAAAATTGTCGACACAACTTTGTACCAACACCAGCGGGCATGCACAGTTTAATATCGGCTTTATGTGAACAATCATTGACAATTTAATGCCTGCATTAATTTGAAAGAATTTTATGCAGTAGGTAGAAACTTTTGCATTACCATTCCTAATCTCTCCCAGCCTCTCTCTCCATCCTTAAAGAAAAAGTGACTGACAGGGCTGAAGGACCCACATCGGCCGAAGGTCTGGCGCAACTTTTATCACTCTTCCAATAGCCCTAGCCTGGCCTGCCATGCAGGAATTTGGTTTGCATGCTGCTCCGAGTCTTCAACGGAGGTTTAGCATAGGAAAGCAAATAGCTGATGTAAAAATAAACCTTTTATTTAAAAAAAAAAAACTTTATAAGGCCCCTTTATTTAGAGGGAGACTCACTCAAATAAATACACCGTTAACAAACTTCTATAATG
The DNA here is from genome assembly GCF_000334495.1 of Tupaia belangeri chinensis. Lineage (NCBI taxonomy): Eukaryota > Metazoa > Chordata > Mammalia > Scandentia > Tupaiidae > Tupaia > Tupaia belangeri. Next base: position 514,015 of record NW_006159553.1, read on the forward strand.
AATAATAATATATACTGTAGCAAGTGATGAAATGGAGTCCCACAAAACAAGTGCTGAAATCCGATGATTGATTATGAAACCTATAGGATAAATAAACCTCCTGCGATTAATCACTGGTTTTAGGGATGAGTTTCTATAGAAATGCCCCAAAGGGAAAAGCACCAGGGAGAGTCAAATTCTGAACTGAGCAGGACTGGGCTTACACACAGCACTCAAAAAATTCTGAGCCGGGAGGTCACGGCAAGATGAGTCCAACTTACTGATGGAGAAATGTGCTTTCTCCATTGGAGCTAATGCATTATCCGGGCTACTCAAGACCCACGTGTCTAAGTATCAGAGGAAGCTATTTTTAATTTATTAAAAAGGGAATTGAGCACCAACCGAGTTTCCTTGAATGTACTTCTTGCCAACAAACCAATGAAAGCATCCATTCAGAGATTTTGAGTTTCTAGCTTTTGGTTTGCATCCTTATTCTTCTTTCTGAGTCCACACAGATAGCCTGGTCAAACGCTTCTTGTTGATTTTGGAAGGGAGCTGACTTCATGTTTGTATCCAGCCATGCTCTGATGTCTGAGAAGCAAAATTATGAGGAATAATGACTAGTGGGCAATCCCAGATAACCAACTGCATGCCTACAACTCCCTTTGCACATCATGTAGCAGGGTCTTCATTTCGAAGCAATGGAAGAAACATCTATCTAGAGCCCCATGAATGCTGCTTTGTGACTGCACTATCCTTGAATTCAAAATGAGAAAGCTCCCACTGAAGCAATCCTACCTGCTAAACTTTCAGGAAGCATAAACGTGTATGTGTTAGCCCGCTGATCCACCCACCCATCCATCCATCTCGCAATCATGCCGTCATGCCAACCTCTCATCCTACTTGGATCCAGACTGCTTCATTTCTTATAAGAACACCCTAACTGTACTCTCAAAGTTCTCAGATACTGTGTGTTGATAAAACTTCAAACCCAAACTGTTTTATTAATGAGAGTTTTACAGCCAGTACCAAATCCTGCAGGTTGATGAAATGACTACTCCGCAACACCTGAGCAGATTGTAAATAATATGATATTTTTATCTAATTTCAACTGAGGTCTTCTGAGTTGCCAACTAAGTGCCTTCCCTGATGATGAGAGGCAAGAGGGGGTTGGTGCTTTATTGCCTACTGCTTAACTCTCCTTCCCCTAAAGAAACTTCCTTCCGATCAGTGTTTTCAGTGTGTGATGGACAGGAATTATTCATAGGCCTCAGAAATGCTGGAACAGTGACCAAGAGATAAGTGTATAAACGGGCATGTAGCAGAAAGACATGGACTTAAGTCAGCCTGAAATCTGCATTGAATTTGTGTACATTTTATTATTTTTTAAAAGGTTTTCACCACAAGGTGAGTGTGCTCATTGGAGAGAGACTGAGAGACAGTGAGAGGGAAAGTGAGAAATCACCCTACCGGGGGTGGCCACATTGTAATCCCTTCTCCTCCATTCAGCTCCTGGGATTTGGGGCATGCACACACACCTGCCCAGCTGGGTCTGAGACTTGAACCATGGTCGGCCATATGGGATTCCAGTGCCTTCACCACCATGCTATCTGCTGGCCCCTAAAGTTTATTTTATTTTAAAAATTTTCTTCTATGAGAAGGAGAGAGTAAGGAAGCGAAAGAGGCACCCCCAATAATGTCCCCGTGCTGTGATCTACCCCCAGCCCCAGCCAGCCTGATCTGTCGACATGCATCTATATGCCCAAAATGCAAAGAGAGACATCTGGATGTGAACCCGGGACCCCGCCAGGTGGGGCCCTCATCAGAACACTGTGTTACTGTTGCGTCACTACTGTTAATCTCCAGGAATCCAAACTCCAGTACTGGAGCATAACACTTGCTTTCTCTGAGCCTTGTTCATTCATCAATACAAGTGGCAAATTGACCTTGCAGTGGAGACATAGTAACAGCAACCATGAAAGGAACAGCTACAGATGCTTCCTGCAGGCCAGGCACTGTATGGACACATGTTGACTCCAGCCACAATCCTATGGGGGGGTGTCAGGATCCGAGTTTAAAGGTGCAGACCTGAGGCACCAACAAGTGAAGTGGTAGTTGGAGTGAGGATTTGAACCCAGGATGCCGGGGCTGGAGCTCATGTTCCCAGTCGCTATATTGTATGGTCTTGGGAATGTATCCTCAGAGCGATCAATGCACTTTCTCCCGATTTCAGGTTGCCATGAGGCCTCTGGGACAAATAGTGTCAAGACCCCTTCTCACAGTTCCACTGCCCACCCACCCTCACTGCCAAGTCCTTTCTGTCACCAGCTCATATCTCTGAAAACGTAACACTCTCTCTACTGCCAAATTCAGACTTCAGGAGACGGTGGGAATGGGGGAGTCCAAAAGGCCATGGTTGGAGGGGGGCACGCCTGCTTGAGGGGCCCAAGGAAACTTGGAAGCAAGGCCGGAATGAGTCAATCAGTCAGCAAGTATTTATTTAGTGCAAGGCAGCTCGGGGGATACAGAGAAAGTATAAGACGCCATCCGGTCCCTGCTGGATTTCTGGCGAGATTCCCCCACATACAAACCAGCCGGAGCTCAGGCCTGCCCAGCCCTGCCTGTGGAAGGCTGCCATGGCCTATGAGATGGGCTGCCCTGCCTTTGCGCTGAGAAGCAGGGGGCAGTGGATAAGAAAAGGGGCTGGAACAGATGGGCCAGCAGTGCCTCACAGCACAGTGGGCCCCGTCACTGCCTGAACCTCAGTTTCCACAAGGGTGTAATGGGAGTATATGGACAATTGCCCAGTCTGAGTGGGCATGGCGTTGACAGGCTGGTGTATGGAAAGTGGGTCACCCAGGACCTGACTCATAGCAGGCTCAGCAGACGTGGGCTCTTCTAAGAGGCATTGATCCTGTTAGATAGTTCAAGAAGGTGTATTCTGAAATACACCTGTCCTGCCTCCTGTCTGGTCCAGTCGTTAACTATAGCAGCCACTCAACACAAGCCTGCCTAAGGGTGCTCTCACATGCAGCCCCAGGCTTCTCTAACAAGATGTGTGTGTTGGAGGCAGGGGTGCAGGAGTTGGGGAGTTCCTATAAGTACTTTCTATGGACTTGGGACTGAGAGGGAATTAGCACCTTGCCCAGTAACCCTTGAGCAGTAGGGGGTTGGGACTGGGGGATACACTCTCCCTCTCAGTCCATCCAGAACTAATTTGGAGGTACAGCCTACACAACCCCTCAGAAAGTCTGCCTAGCTAGGGTCAAGCCCCTCTGTGTGAGCACAACCTCTGTCCCTGTCCCTCCCTCCCCACCCCGCCACCTGTTTCCCATGGTCATTCCCCAGAATGGCCCTCCCCATCTCTGGCTCTGCTTTGGGTGTGGGACGAAGAGGGTAGGGAGGGTCCCCAGGCAGTGATGTAGGGTAGCATAGCCTCAAGGGTTTGGCCAGACTTGGGCTTGAACCCCAGCTCTCAGGCACAGCAAGGATACTAAGAAAGTGACACCAAGGGTGTCTTTGGCCGAGTCCCCCAGGAAAGCTCCAGAAATAATAAGGGCACACCTCAGAGGGAGGTGGCTGGCTAAGGCTGTCACTGGAGCAGTACAAATTCCCAGACACCTGGGGTCTCAGTGCACATGGCAACTAGCCTTCAGCTGACTGAGGGCCACTGCTGGTAACAGGCTGTTGAGAATGAACACACACTCAGAACTGTGTGCAAAGAAACAGTGATAGGAGATGACAGAACCAGAGGACATACAAGCAGCACACGGGCCCTTAGCATGATGCCGTGGTCAGTAACTTTCTTTTTATGCCTTCCGGAAGAGAAAAGTGAAGCTCTAGAACTGTCAAGACTCAGGTTTTCCCAGCTCTCTTGGGCCTCTGAAAATGCCTCCTGACACAGGCATTTGTCAACAGCGGCTCAGGGATTTTCCAGTCCTGCAGGGTCATCAGAAGTTGGCCCTGTAATACCTTGAGGGTGGCAGTGATATGCACAAGCGCTCTCTCTCTTCCTCTCTCTCTCTCTGTCCATCTCTGAAGTGTCACACACCAAGATGTTCTCCAGATCTCCGGTGGAGACTGGACCAGAGGTGTGGGAGCAAGAGGTGCTGACTGGGGCCTTCCAGGTAAGAGGTGGTCGTAACCTGACATGAGCAGAGGTGGGGGAAGAGTGTAGGCTGGGTGGATTTGAGAGCTACTTGTGATTGGTTGGTTTGGGAAGGTGAAACACATTGAGGATACCCAGCCCTGTTTCCATGGTAACATTCACTGGAATGGGAAAGCAAAGGAGAAACCAGTTCAGTGGTGAATGACCAGATCCCTTTGGGGCTTTCTCTGTTTAAAACACGTGAGAGACAGGCAAGTAAAACTGTCACTGGGCAGATGGCTCTCTGAGTCTGCAGCTCGGGAAGGGCAGCCTATGGAAGCTATGATGGAGTCCTACCATAAAGCAGCTGAAGCTAGAAGCTACCATCATGGAGGAGCACACTAGTGTGGTCTGGCCTGCTGGTTGGCATTGGGGGATGAGCACATCAAAAAGACAATCTTGACTTCTGTGTCTGTAGTGAAGAGCGTGGGCTTGCTGCTTGATGATGCTTCAGTGTCCTCTCACACTCTTGGCAATGTTGTATTTAAAACACTTTGTTGAGAGGGCTAGAGAGAATTCTGTGATTGCTCAGCCCTACCCATGCCCTCCATCCCATCCTCATCACTCAAGGCACACAAACCCAACTTCCAGTTGCCAGCTTCCATATTCCGTGGCCTCAGGTTTTTCTCTTACTGGGAATCAACATTCTGGGAGTGACTCTTAGGCAGTGACTGAAGGGTGTTGGTGTTTAAATACCCAGCTCCCTCCCCACTGGGTGGGATTACCCTGATGTGCACATTCTCCATCAGCCCCTCCTCACTATGGGGGAAGCTGGCCTAACATGCACGCTTTATTGACTGGCATCCTTCCTGTCTCACTTCCCTACTTCCTCGTTGTCTTCACTACCCAGTCAGGGTCTGTTTAGGGAGCCATCTAAGCGAAGACATCAGAGTATAGATGAAAAGCCATTGTAGGACAGAATGAAATTGTCCAGTGACATGTGTAGAGATAAAGGAGAGAAGTTCTTACAGGGGACCCAGGAGAAGGTCAACATTTAAGGGGCAGGCTGGGAGATACCTTGAAAGGAAATGGATGACTATCAAAGTGGGTAAAAGGATGGCTGGAATTGTCAGATGCCACTAAGCCAAGTAGTCAAGGGATATAAGAATTGAATTGTTCTCCTCAAGACAGGCATTGTGGTCATGGATGGACAGGCTTGGTGACAGCGGAGTCAGAGGAGTGATAGGGCGGTGTTCAAGCTGCAGTGAGTGGAGGGAACTGGGGAAATACAGCTGCTCACCGTGTTTCTCCTCCTCCTGCCACCCATTAAGTCCTTCCCCGCTATGACCACAGAAGGAGTACTTACTTCCCTTGCCCCCTGGCTCTCCCTGGCCACCATAGGGCCTTTGTTTCTTCTTCCCACTCTTCTCCTTGAACACCAGCACCTTCACGCAGTGACCTCCTTTGAATTCTTTAGGTTCTCCCTGATTCCCAAGACCTGATTCACTTCCTTCCTTATTTCTCTTAGAGCTCTATTACTTTTCTTAAAATCATTGATCTCAGCTTATAATTATGCTTTCCCTCATCTCACTAGCTGGCCATCTTGCCCACTTAATTTTCACTCACCATAATGTCCCCAGTACCTTGCAGGTGCTTTCTGACATACTAGATATTTGATAAGTATTGTTTTAAGAAATATATATATATATATATATTTTAGCCAGAAAGGGACAGAGTGAGAGAAAGAGAAGAGAAGCCGCCAGGTCCAGGACTCAAACCACGGTTGGCCATGTGGGAGTCCAGCTCCCTTACCACCACACCATCTGCCAGCCCCCAATACTCTGTAAGTATTTATGAATAAATGGCTCCTTCCCCACTCCGGATCATTGATTTTCAAGAGTATGATCCATCATACCTTCTTACCTTTCTAATTAAAATCACACCTAGAGAGGCCAACAGGTGGCATAGTGGTTAAGGTGCTGGACTCCTACATAGTCGACTGTGGTTCAAGTCCCAGACCCAGCAGCTTCAAACTCAGGCCAAGCATGTGTGCATGCATGACCAAAATCCTGAGAGGAGAATGAAGGAGAGAAGGAATTGCAGCATGCCCATTCCCCCTGGGGTGTGATTTCTGTCTCTCTGGTTAGCACACATGTCCTATAGCAAAAAACTCTCTCAAAAAGAAAAAGAAAAAAAAATCACACCTAGAGTCTCTACTGCTTCTTTTCCTAGTTTCTGCGTGATTATATGTGCTATCACAGTCTTAGTTTCTAGTGTGTTCAGAGTGCCCCGTTGGGCAGCTTTCAGATCCATCTTTCTTCAAAGCAGATGAAGCCTGTGGGCTCTGTCAGTAACTTCAGATCTGGTCAATCAGAGCCAATCCACTGCTCAGCTGTCAGGGCCAGAGGAAACTTTAATTACAGAAAGCATGGGCATCGCGGGAGACGTCTCTAAGCTTTTCAAACTGTAGGTCCCATCTGGAAAATTTCACCAAGATCGGCCATGTGGTGTGTTCCATGTTGCGTAACCAGGCTTCCCACTTATGCTCATGTTCCCAGACACTCTACAAAAAAATCTCAGAACATTTTTTTTACCCCAAAGTATCTGGAGTCCTTATGAAAAACCTTCTCCAAATGTTCATACGTATGCCCCAGTTCAGCATGTGAACCTTTTCTTTCGCTCCTCCTTTTTAAGCGCTTACGTGGGAATAGGATCTTGTGCTCTCTGAAGATTCCGTCAGTCTTTGGCCTGCCCCACGTCAGGTGGTAATCGCCACTTTAAAACACTGAGATTAGTGCAGTAAAAAAGATTTATGAATATTAATTCTTTTTATAGCAGGTCATAATGTGAGCTAGAGAACAGAGTATAGTTTCATTCCAACGCTTTACTGCAAACAAAAATGAGGTTGCGTGTTATGGAAAATATTAGTTGGAGATGCTGGTTTGAAAACCAATTTGTTGAGAACGGCTTTGGCTATAACTTGCCAGACACTGAATTTGTAGAGTCTGTTCTGGAGAAGGAGGATCAAGAATTTTATAGCTGTCATGTTATTCGTAATCAAAGACATTATTCAAGGAATTTTTAAAATATATATTCTTCAAGTGCAAACCACAAAACTCTAAGGTGGCTGGTATTGGGAGGGAGGAGGAATCTGGACTCAATTGCTGTGATGCAGGGTGACACATTCCCTTCAAGGCCAGAGACCACATGGCCTCCCGTGGTTCGGATTCTTCAGTTGACCTGAAAGCACGCCAGGTGTGCACATGGTCACCCAGGATCCTGTGGAGCTGGAGGGCTGGGGAAAATGGATGCTGATGGTTGTGCTTCTCCCTCTCACAGAGCCAGTCTAACACGTTCATATCACAGTTTTATATAACATTGCAGTGTCCAAGGCGAGACTGTCCCCTGCCAGCTAATTTTGCCTGTGTTCTATTTTCAAAAGCCAACATTTAATTTTGATGCCTAAGACGAGCCATCAATTTCTCTCTTTCAAAGTTTATGTTTTAGACTCTTGATTCAGAAGCCCTCTCCTGAGGCCAGCAGACAGTGTGGTGGTAAGGCATTGGACTCCCACAAGGTCGACCACGGTTTGAGTCTCAGACCTGGTGGCTTCTTTTTCACCATCCCTCTCTCTGTCTCTCTCTGGTGAGTGGGCATTCCCTATAGCAAATTTTAAAATAACAACAAGTAAAATTAAATAATTTTTAAAAAGTGATCTTATCCCAAAATCTTTCCTATCCCAAAGTCCTAAATCTATTACCTTTTTTTTTCTTTGCTAATTCCTTTTTTATCAACAAGTTTATTTATTGAGAGGGTCTTTACACCATGACCCAAACTATGACATATTTATATCATGGAATTCTATTCAGCAATAGAATAGAAAGAACTATCAACAACATAACTTACCTTTTTGTTTGTTTCTTTGTTTGTTTTTTTTAATTACCACGGGGGTGTAGAGAGAGAGAGAGAGAGAGAGCATCCCTTAATGGGGCATGGTCACACCATGACCCTTTCTTCTCCATTTTTCTATCCTGTCAGGATTTGGGACACGTGGACACAGGTGCCTGGTGCATTTTTCAGCCATCAGGGCTGGTATTTAAACTGAGGTCAGCCATGTGGAATTCAACTCTCTTAACCACTAGGCCTCGGGGCCAGCCCGACACGTACAACTTAGACAAATCTCCAGATAATGATGCTGAGGGGAGAAACAGTCAGTCTCTAAAGCGGACATGTTATATGATTTCACTTTTATAACATTCTTGAAATGACAAAACTGTAGAAATAGAGACTAGATTAGTGATTGACAGGGGTTAAGAAAGGGTGGAGGCCAGCAATGACGTGGGTGTGGCTAGCAAAGGCCCACATGTGGAACCTCACCATGCTACGAATATCCTGCTTCTTGACTGAGCCGATGTCAGCATCTTGGTCGGGATGTACTGTAGTTCTGCAAGATACTGCCATTGGTGAACATCGGGGAAAGGGTTTTAAGGGATCTCTTTATGTTTTTTCTTACACCTGCACATGAATCTATAAATCTATAAATATTTCAAAATAAAAAGTTTAAAGCAACAACAAACACAACGGTAACTTTATACTGAAAAAGAATGTAGTTCAACTTATTTTGCTTCATTTCACTAAATTAGTTTTCCTAAATAATTTGCCTGAACTAAACTGGTAGATTAAGACATGTGGTCTCATCCAAACTTGCTGTGCTTTTCCTCTCTCAGGAAAGAGTTACCCAAGCAGTTTCTCCCTCATCTGCCCAGCAGGCCTGGTCAGACTTTCTAACTCAGCTCTCAGAGCTGTTTTCTTAGTCAGGCAGCCCTGGAGGGCAGTCTGGATGAGACCACCTCTCCACCATCGCCCAGTCTTACCCATTTAAATGAAGGTATTACAGAAAGAGACACAAGCCAGATTCATCCATTTGAAATGGCAAAGGGGTTAGACCATCTTCAGTAGAGATGAAATAGAGGAAATAAAGGCGAGGGCTGGCCCTGTAGCACCAGTGGTTAAGAGAGTTGGATCCCCCGTAGCCAACAGCAGTTTGAATCCTGACTATGGTGGCTCAAGAAACACACTGGGTGTGTGTGCATGCATGCTCCAAATCCTGACAGGAGGAAGACATAGGGGAAGATGGATTGTGAGGATTGTGGCATGGCTATATTCCATTGGGAGGTTCTCTCTCTGTTTTCTTTCTCTCTCTCTCTCTCTCTCTCTCTGACAAGGAAATGCATCGCATCCTCTGGCAATTAAAAAAAAAGAAATATTATTTTAACAAACAAAAGATACGAGACTAGTAAAATTAAGAGAAAATGCAAAAAACAGTAAGAATCGACTAACAGCTATCGTTTGGTGAGTTATGTCTGAGATACGTCATTATAGCAGAGAACCTTCCGGAACTCTTACACTGAACAGCCATCTGTGGCTGGAAGAACTGGGCTGCACAAAGCATGCTGCATTTTTCCCTGGGTGCTGAGTCATGCCTCTCCTGAAGCTGGGTTTGTCAGAGTGCCATGGGCCGCAGACCACTTCTAGATCATCTCAGACTCATTTTGCTACATGTGTGAGGCCCATTTCATGCAGGGTTTTTCTTAAAATGTTGCTCTTGGGCCACTGGTTATCTCTTGGTCACCAGCACCCCTCCGTTTCAGATTGCATCCCTGGAGTGATAACGGTAGTCTGTGAGATGTGATGGGCAGATTGTCTCAACCGCTGCATGTTTTGAGTATCTGTAAATAAAGTTATCTTTGAAGGGCTGAAAAGACCAATTTAAAAGGTTTTCAGTATATTAATATGTTACCATTTATCATCCGTGTTTTCGTTGTAAAAATTAGTTTCCCCATAACACCTACCTTTCCATATTACTCCATTAATAGACACTTCATTATTTAAGTTTATCTAACGTTTATTTATTGACTTATTTTATTTGCCAGAGGGCACTTGCCAGGGAAAGACAAAGAGAAAGCGAGAAAGCAACCCTTGTGGGGCCTGGTCACACCATCATCCCTTCTCTGTCTCTCTTTTCTGTTGGAGTTTCGGGCATGCATACATATACACCTAGTGTGTTTTTCAAGCTGCTGGGTCTAGAGCCCAAACCATGCAGTCAGCCATCTGGAATCCAGCAGTTTTTAACCACCCCACCACTGGCCAGTTATAATTGATTTTTTTTAAAGTTTATTTTTAAATTATTTCTTCCACGATCAAGAGAGACAGGAAGAAAGAGAGACAGATACGAGGAGACATCACCGCCAACAGAGTTCTGATACTAGGATCCACACTCGGCCTTAGCCAGCCCCAGATTTGGGGCGTACATGGTCCTGTGTATTCAGTGAGGTCTCTGGACCCAAACCCAGAACCTTCCCATGTGGGCCAACCCCTCAGAGCATCATGATTTACTTCTATACCACCAGCCATCCCTTAAAGTTTGATATTTGATTACAAAAAAAGGAATTTTTGTCAATTATATGATTTGAAATACTAAAATATGCTATCAATGGATGTTTTCAGAATATACAAGTTATTTATTGACTCAATATCTTTTTCTTTATCAGGCCCAACTGTGATGTAATAAATGCTATGCCTTGACCTTGTTATCAGCATAATTTGTCTATATTGTTAGAAAAATCTATCAATCATCTGACACATTTAAGAAAGGAAGGGGAGCAGAACGTGATTTATTGGCTGTCTAACAAATCATACTTACATCCTTTCCTGGAGGCCTTTGGCCTCTGCCCACCCATATGTCATCTGTCTCTGTCCCCGAGCATGTGGTCACTGGTGGTGGGTGGGGTCTCCATGTTTTGATAAATGAGGACATGGGTCAGATAGCATTGCTGACCAGGCTGAGGGTGAGCCCTCAGGTTTTTGGAGCTGTTGAACCCCAGCAGAAGTGCTGCTGGATGAAGGAAGAAGCGGCCATTGGTTTTACGGAATTGTCTTACCTCGATCGCTATTCATGTTCGTCGGTCAGATTACATTTTCTGGCAGTGCAGAATAATGGAGATGGGATTATTCCCGGGTGCTGCTGCTGCCTTTTTGGAGTTTGCGGAGTTGCTTTAGGAGATAAGGAATGAGTCGGAGGGCCAGGCGGCTCCTTACTGCCTCTAGAACCCAGCGCCAATGGGCCACTAAAGGGAACGGTGACAGAGGGAAGACCAGTGATCACGTGCTGGCCTGGACTCTGTGACTTAGGAAAGGCACCCTCAGTAGTGACCACCAAGGGAGGAAAACATGGTGGACATGGCCAGATGAGGATTCCAGCTGGAGAGGGTCTCAGTCAGACCATTTTGTGAACATATGAGAGGTAGCCATCAGGGTTGCTGAGAAAAAACTTTGAGTGTGTGTGTGTGTGTGGAGTGGGAGTCCTACTCCCCAGCGTTAGGATCACAGTCATTTGGGAGTTAAGCATAAATATGACCCCATTTTGTCATTGCTGGCTGATGAGGCTTCATACCTTTTTAATTTTTTAGTAACTAAAATATTGGGTCGTCAGAAAAGTCATGACATATTTTTCTATGTAAAAACGCACCATGGCTTATCCAACAACCCAATACTTCCAGAACTTTACAAGTAGCAACTGGTTTTTACAAAAGCCTTACAGGAAAGATACTTATTCATAAGATTAGCAAGGTCCAGAGTGATAAGGTAGTTAGCATGAGGTCACTCAGCTGGTTAAAGGGTAGGTCGGTCTGTCTGCAAAGCCCGGGCTGAATTTCCTCCCTCCCTCCCTCCACTCCAGATTTCCAGTCCTGAGCTAGATTCCATAGACCGGGGGAATCCTGTGGGTGAATGCGCACGCCACACCTTCAGTCCCACGTAGAAATTCACCTGAGGCTCTTAGGTTATACCTGGGCCGGTTGTTCTCCTGCCGTGGTCAGATTTGAGGGGAGGAGCTTCCTACAATGGGTGATGCTCGGGTGTACAAATCCACACCTGTCCACAGTGTCTTTCTATCAGAGGAGAAGTGGGGTGTGGAGGAAGACTGCATCACGCCCCAGCAAAAGCAGGAGCTTGCCTTGCAAATGATTTGTGGCAGTCATGTTCAGAGTCTGAATCCCTGAGATCCAGGTCATCATCTCATTGATGGGAACAGATAACAAACTTGTTTCTCCCCAGACCTGACACCTGAGGCCAATCTAATCTCAAACTGCCCACCCCTTCCTTCCTCTGACAAATGAGGAAACCCATCCTCGTTGATTGCTAAGCAGACTGCCAATTGCAAAGACACTCTTCCGCTTTGTCAGGTCAACTCCGACTCATTTCTTTCTTACACAGTTGCTCAGAAATGGATTTCTCCGAACCATTTATAGCAAGCATTTGCCATTCTCTTAATAATACCATAACAGAAAAGAAGTTGGAAAATGAAGATTTATATCATCTCTATCATTTCTACAAACCCACTGCAGGCTGTAAGAGTCCCAGATTCGATTGGGTGACATGCGGTGTCTATCACCTACCTAGAAGTGGCAAAATTCATTTAGCTTGAAATAAATGGTTACCATTTATAATTAAACTTTCAAAGGGTTGTCCACTGATTGAAAAACATTATCCCCTGCTCTTGTTTCCAGCTGTATTTGGAGCTGATTGGCTCATTTAAGGGCAGTACGCCTTTGATATTTGAGTCTGCCGTTCACTTTAACTTTAAACAGACGTGCTGGGAAGAGGAAGTGGGGCCGGTGATGTGCTAATTCTTGTTTGTGATTTACCCCGAGGAACTAAGAGAAACCTGCAACTTATTGTACATTAAGAGCTGAAACTGGAGATGCCCACATCTGGTTTGTTGGTTGGGTCCCCCTCCCGTTTCAAAAAATAAAACAGCAACCCCAAATGCTTAGGCTAGATAGTTTGATTCTAATGGGTAACTTATCAGGGATAAAAGTTTCAAGACTTAATTGTCCCAGAGAAAGAAGTCGAGTTTTGCAAGAGGGGCTATGAGCATGACTAAGTAAAGGGGGGGGGGACTTAAGCATATTATAGATATTGGACTCCATGGTGAAGCTTTTAGAAAGCGTTCAGGTTTTTCCATTGTAGGCTATTGAGTACCAGCTTTGGCCTTGCATGGGGTCCTGTGGTTCTAGGGAAGAAGATGGGGTAGGTTGAACTGAGATAGAAAGTCATTGACTCTGTCTCTCTGTTGAACACATGTACCCTATAGCAAAAAAAAGTCATTGGCTCAATGAGGGAAGCGTTCTGATACTCAAGGTCCCCTTTGTCCATGAAAAATATTTTAAAAATTATATCTCATGACTACATTGGTAGGATAACAAATTTGCTAACATTATATATAAAAATATTTCTAATCAACTCTAAACAAGACAAATATTTTAATGCATTGCTTTTTAAAGAATCAGGATTAATGCAAACAAACATGAACAAAATACTAACATTTAAAGTGGTGGGATCAGCAACATTTAAAACATCATAAATAGGGGTCAGCAGATGGCATGGTGGTTGGGGTGCTGGAGTCTCACATGGTCAACCACAGTTCAAGTCCTGGACCTGGAGGCCTGAGTGTCACACTGGATGTATAATGCATGCCTGCCCAGACTCCCCGGAGGAGAACAGAGAAGCAGGGATTTCGACGTGTCCACTCACCCTGGGGCTGATTTCTCACTTTCCCTCTCTCTCTACCCGGTGAGTGCACACAGCCTATGGCAAAAACCTTAAAATAAATAAAATAAGATAAAACATTGTAGATATCCCTTAAGGACTGGGGTCAGCTGTAGGCTGAAGCTTTCTGAACACAGCCGAGGCACCGAGAGAGGTTGGTGATACAGAGAGAAGTCTGGCGTGGGAGGCCTAAACTCTGAGTTCTAGCCCTTTTGCCTCCCCACTCAGAAGTGTACGGTGTGACCAGAGCGTATTCTATCTGATTAACCAGGGATGGGTATTTCTGAGTGATGGTGGGAGAGTGTGTTACCACTGCGAGAGCCAAAAAGTCAATTTTATCCACAGATGAAAAACAATTTTTTTTTGTTTTTGCTTTGCATTTACTTATTTATTGAACGTTTGTTTAATTATTTCTTATGTGAGAGAGAAAGGCAGAGAGAGACAGGCACTCTCAGTAGTCCTCCTGTCTCCAGCTAGCCTGTTCTCTGTTACCCTGGATCACATTGACCATGTATGCCTGGCCTGCTCAGGGAGGGCCCAGGCTGTGAACCCACGATGTTTCTTACATGGGTCCAGTTACAGCTGCACTATACTGCCTGGCCCTTGCTTTGCATGTATTGCAATGCGTGGTTAAAAGTCGGTAATAGAAGATTGGAAACCAGTACATTCAAGCATAGTCCCACAGTAGGATTGTTAAGGACAAGAAGTTCAAAGAAAAAAAGAAAGAAAAGAAAACTAAGAGTGGATGAACATAATTAACCAGCCCTTCTCTATAACCAAAACAACTGTCAGAGATTCTCAAAGCGTTCTACCAATTTCCTGGTGGGGCCACCTGGGATGGGGTGAGAACAGAGACAGGCTGGAGAGTCACACCATGGGCTGCCTGCACGGCACCTGTCCCTCCACCTTCCTGGCCTCAGGCATGGTCTTTAGCCTGGATAAGCCTCATTGTCCTCGAGCAGAAGGAGGTCTCTAATGATTGTAACCGCCCTCTGTGGAGTTGTAAAGATGAAATGAGAGTAACACCTGCCAGGCATGCTGCCTGGAAACTTGGCACAAAGTAAGAACACATCCCCGGTGGGCTCTCTTACTATCTGCACCAACTTCTGTATGATTTGATTTTGTGCTAGTGAACATGCCGTGCCTTTATAGGGAAATAGAGAAATGAAGCTACTTTTTACCACTTCCTCTATCCCCAACCACTGAAATCCATAAATGGTAGATAAGCTAAAGTGGGGGAGGGGGGGTAGATTAGAAAGATTTAGGATTGGAACCAGCAGATGGCAAAATGGTTACATTGCTGGACTTCCACATAGTCTACCACAATTCGAGTCCTGGACCCAGCAGCTTAAAACTCACACCGGGTGCATGTATGTACATGCCCAAAATTCGAAGAGGAGAATGAAGGAGAAAGGATTGTGGTGTGGCCATCCTTCCTGGGGGGGGCGGGGGGAGTGATTTCTCGCTTTCTGTCCCTCTGTCTCTCCAGTGAACACACACACCCTATAGCAAACATCTCTCTTAAAAAACCCACAAAGACAAGGTTTTAAATCAGAAATGTTTTGTTCTGGGCTATGACTCTCAACAATAAGTGTCTTTAAATGATGTAGACATCTTTAGGTTCAGTGACCCACCTGGACATTCAGGAGAGTACCTTCAGGAAGAACAGTGGCTATTGCTGGTGGAAAACAAGTTCCATTCATCTCACTGAGTTTGGCAAATCCAGATTTCTCTTGCATTCCTTCTTCCTTTCCTCTTGCCCTGCTGTCTCCCTGTCCAACCCCTCCTTTTTCCTCCACTGCCCTTCCCTCTTCTCCGCTCCCCGTTTCCCACTTCTCCCTCCTTTCCCATTTCCTTTCCTTGCTTTTGGCTTTATTTTTCCATAACATTCCTCACAGTCTCTTTTTCCCAGCTACCCCAGTGTCTTGCCTGCTCTGTTTTTTCGCTTGCCTTTGAGATGTTCCTTTGATTTTAATTAAACTCAAGAGCCCAGAAAACATATTCAGTTCAGTCTTAAAAAAAAAAAAATAGACAAGCATAACTTGCAACTTTCTCAACTCCTAAACTCTTTTTAAACTCTCAATGACTGTAACCTCTTGTTTCACATAACACTTTCTTTTCCCATAGTCAACCAACTTGGCTTCGAGTCAACTAAACATAGATTTTTTTTTTTTTCTTTAAAGCTATGGATAAAGAGGCTAGCAGAATGAAAAGGATCCAGGGGCAATTGAAGTGACTGGCTCTCCATTTTGAGCCCTTCTGAAAATGATTTTTCACTTAAGAGATGTTTTTGACTCTAGTCCAGACCAAAACAAAGCAGGGTCAAATTTTCCTGAGACTCACAATGTAGTGAAGCCTGGGATTTATCAGGAAAATCTTTTCTGATGAGATTTCCAGTTCCTATTTCCAGGTGTGGAAAGTGTTTTCCCAGAAGTTTAATGAGAAGGCCAACAGGGTAGGCGCTTGCCGGATTCAAACAGGTAAATAAATTTGTGATCCCCATTACACGTGGGTTTTATTGATTCTACTGTTGTTAGTGACGTGGGATTAAGAAGACGTTGAAATGAACTCAGCATGCACGGGTCTTAGAGAGAAAGCCCACGGCGCACATGGACAAGTCTTAGAGAGTGAACTTGGCTTCAGGATTGTATGACTCCTGGGAATGCCAGAGCTTGGAAGGAGACTGTTCCTGAGAACTAGGGGCAAAACCATTCATGAAAACTCCAGCCTCGATTGAGGAGTTCATGAGAAGAGGGTGAGGAAAAGATAAGGAAACAAATGAAACACCAAGGAAAGAAGTTACTATTTAATTATGTTCTGGACGCGTCACAGAAAGCCTCTTGCTCATCGGAGAAAAAGAGAGACAGTGAGAGGGAAAGTGAGAAATCATCCCCCAGGGGGGATGGCCAAGCCACAGTCCCATTTCCTCCATTCTCCTCCTGGAATTTTGGGCGTGCATACACACGCACCCAGTGTGAGAGTCAAGCCACAAGATCTGGGACTCAACCTGTAGTCAGTCATGTGGGAGTCTGGCATCTTAACCACCACTCCACCTGCTGGCCCCATTATGATGATTAAATTGCTCTATAGGGTGTGTACACTCACAAGAGAGAGACAGAGAGAAAGAGAAGAGAGATGGGGAAAGTAAGCAAGCTGCCAGGTCTGGGACTTGAACCATGGTCGATCAAGTGGGAGTCCAGTGCCTTAACCACCACACTACCTGCTGGCCCCTCATCTTCTTACAAGACCCTCTAAGAAGGTCTCCTAAAACCTTCTGTCTGAGCCACTCCACCATACCACTACCTGTTTTACAGATGAGGCATCTTTGGTAGAGAGTCTAAACAACTTGCCTAAACTACATATTGTTGGTGTCTCCTTTTGTAATCCTTTTGGCCTCCAACAAGCTATTCCTTTAGCTCCTTTATTTGGAGACTGAAGAGTAGAAACCATTCATATTAGGCTTCCCAAAATTGATGTAATTATTTGAATGGAAAATATAGGCTTTGAACTTGGCTTCATGTTAGAAGGCACAAATACTCCTGTGGAATGACAGGGAAACCAGATGGGGATGTAGGGTTGGAGTTGGCGTTGGAGGGTGGGTGAAGGACCCTGCCGTTAGCAATCTTCTCTGGGCACTGTATATGCCCTGCCCTTCTAGGTTCAACATTACAAGTGTCACAGCACAGTCCTAGAAGGTGACTTAATACAAAGATGACATTCCCATCTATCACTCTTTCTACAAAAATAAACAGAGGGAAATTATTACATAGTGCAATATCACATATGTTGAGTCTAATTTAGAATCCACCATAGGCTAAAATCACTGTTTACAAAAATGCTGTCCAAGTGCCAGGTCCTTTCAACGCGATTCCTTATGTACAGGAAAAACACAACAAGCATGTTTTCTATTTGTGCCAAACTTGGAGAGGTTACCTTATTAAAAACCCCACTTCCCTTGTTTCTATAAATGCCAGGTGTTTATAAAATATCATAGCTCATAAATAATGCTTCTCTCCAGATCATCTCCTCCTTGGCCCTATGTCTTCACCATGGTAGACAGAAAAAGTGTCCGAATTTGCAAAACCATGTTGAATATTAGAGTGAAGTGTGGGTATTAAACAAGCAAAACAAACAAACAAACAAAACGGAGCATAAGCCTCTGGCAATAATGGAGACAAGCCAAAGAAATGGTCTTATCTTTTCAGCAGCTCCCAGTGAGGAAAAAAATCCTCAGGAGAGGCTCCTAACTGGGTGAAAAATGGTTCAAAATAGAACCAAAGTATAATTGCCTCTCCGGAAACAATTCTCCAAGCCTGGAGGAGAAATGGAAGGCAGGTCCCTGAACTAGAGTATCTGAACTAAAGGCCCCTCAAGATGGTGTGATTCTCCCATCACAGAATGTATCCCACTTCCTGTGTCTCCCCCTGTGAGGGCCTCCACCTCCCACACCCACACCCACACTAATGCACCTTGTAGTGGGGCAGAGGGCTCTCCTTCAGAGTCAAGCTTTGGCCCCAAGAAGGAATTTGCATAAGAATAAGGTCCTTCTGGCTGGTTTCCTTAACAATCTGCAAAAGAAACCTAATCATGTGGACCAGAGTGGAGAGTGATTTGGATTCGCTGATATTTTGAATTCCAGTCTAATTCAGTGTTTTCAAAGTGTCCCTGGACCAGCAGTACTGACATCAACTGGGAATTTGTTTAAAATGCCAGTTCTTGGGGCCAATAGGTGGCATGGTGGTTAAAGCGCTGGACTCCCACATGGCCAACTGTGGTTCAAGTGCTAGACCCAGCAGTTTAAGAATCACGCGGGGTGAATGTGTGTGCATGCCCAAAATCCTAAGAGGAGAATGGAGGAGAAGGGATTGCAGTGTAGCTATCCCCCCTGGGAGTGTTTTCTTACTTTCCCTTTCTCTGTCTCTCTCTGGTGAGTGTACCTGCCCTATGGCAAAAACTTAAAAACAAATAGCAACCCAAAAAAACCTTACCAGGCATGTGCGTGCACACACCCAAAAATCCCAAAAGGAGAATGGAGGAGAAGGGATTGCAGCATGGCCATCTCCCCCTTCAGGGTGGGAAAGGGAATTTCCCACTTTCCATCTCTGTCTCTCTCTGGCAAGCGTACACACCCAGTGACAACATCTGTCATTTGCTTCTCTTTTTCAAGCATGAAGTCAAGTCTTGCTCCTATTTGTCACTAAAAACTTGCACAGTGCGACAATGAGGGGTGAAAACTAACTGCTGTGACTCACACTTTCAGAGACCTCCCAGTAGATCGGGCGCCGTTGTTTGGTGAGAGTTCCTCCTTCAGTTGAAGGGCTGATGGCGGTGCTGTGTCACCTGAGGAAAGATTTATGTGGTAGGCCAGCTATGTGAAGTGACATGAAGGAGGCCCAGTCATCAGACAAACAATGTCCCTCCATTCTTACTAGTACTCTTGTCCCAACTCATTTCCTTTGCTTCTACCCATCTTGGGGCATAGATAAATCCTTTTGTGTTCTGGAACTCTCTGAGCTAAGTAAATTTTCTTCTTCCACATAGTCACTTTATTTTTAATTTAAAATACTCTGTATTAACCTTCAATATTTAATATAGAGATCAAATAAGGTTAAGAGGAGGAATAAAGTATAAAGTTTAATGATTAAAACCATGGTCTTTAGATGCAGACCGCAGAGTGTTATAATATAGCCCGCTTCAGTCATTAGATGTGACCTCAGAGAAGTTGTTGAAGCTCCTTTGAAGTTTCAGGATCCTCATACACAAAAAGGATCATTCAAGTGTACCTTTTAGAATCGTGGCCAGGATCTAATTAGTGCTATCTGGCACCTGGCAAATCCAGGAAAAAAGGTGGCTCGAGTTCTAATTGGGTCTTTTTATTGTTTAGTCTCTGTCATGTCTTCTTCGATAGTTAGTTATCTGCACAATTTTTCTGTGGTGAGCTACTGCATTGTCAGAAAAGTCATAACACATTTTTCTGTTTTTCTATGCAAAAATGTGTCATGACTTCCAATGGCACAAGAGATAGTAAATATTTTAAGCATTACGGACCATATAGCATCTGTTGGAATGATGCAAGGGACCAGCAGGTGGCATAGTGATGTAGGCGCTGGACCATATGACCAACCTCACTTCGAGTCCTGGAGCCGGTAGCTTAAAACACCCTGGGTACCTGTGCACACAGTGTGGCCATTTCCCCAGGGGATGATTTCTCACTTCCCTCTCACTGTCTTTCTCTGTTTCTTTGGCAAGTGCATGCGCCCTATGGAAAAAAATCTTTAAAAAATAGATGACTCGAATCTGCTATGGCGGTGTAAATACCTCTCTAGTCAACATACCAACAAACGGGCATGTCTGTGTTTCAATAAAACTTTATTTCTAACAGACTGGCTTCACCTGCAAATTGTAGTTTGCCATCCCCTGTCTAGGACTTCACCTTTGGTTCCCTTTTTGATTGCTTTGGAACTGCTGAGCTCCTGGTTCCTGTGCTGCTTGACTTCAGGCCTGAAGGGAAGGTTCAAGATCCAGGAAGAACAACCCTAGGCAGCGTGGAAAAATAACCCCTTTTTTTGGGGGTGGGGGTGGGGGTCAGACAGTGCCATAGTGGTGATGCAGCACTCTGCAAAGCTGACCCACATGGAAAGGGTCTGGGCTTATATCCAGACACCTCCCTGAGTGTGCTGGGGGAACCTGTGCCCAGGATGTGGGGTCGGCCAAATCTGGGGTGAATCACAGTGTGA
Organism: Tupaia belangeri chinensis; assembly: GCF_000334495.1. NCBI lineage: Eukaryota > Metazoa > Chordata > Mammalia > Scandentia > Tupaiidae > Tupaia > Tupaia belangeri. Next base: position 534,427 of record NW_006159553.1, read on the forward strand.
TTATTGGCAGTGTTGTCTCCTTCTCTCTCTCTCTGGTGGTCATGGAAGAAAGGAAAAATATATATATATATATATATACACACACACACACACATATATATATATATATATATAAAGGAAGTTAAAAAAGGAAACAAAAATCAGCATCTGAGGTGAGCTGCCCTTTTAGAGTCAGATAGCCTCTGCATTTTGAAGATGCACTACAAAAGAAATCATGCACCATGCGCCATTAACCAGTTTTTTCTAGTGACTGTGTTGATTCAGATTTGGCTATATTGGGTTAAAGCGAATAGGTTATTAAACTTAATTTTGACCGTTTCTTTTTACCTTTTTTCAAAAGGTGACTGCCAGAGAACCTAAAATTACAACGTGACTAGCATCCTATCTCTTTTGAGTAGGACTGTTGCAGAAAATACATGCCACTTTTCAGATGAGCGAAGCAGACTCCTGTCTTGAAAAGAAGGTGACCCCTGAATGGGGACAGATCCCATTTACAGCTTTGTCTCAGATAACACAACCGTGGACACATGACCAGAGTTCCATGGATGGAAGTCTTAAAAACTGGGTCAAATTCTTTCGCACTCAAAGTTTCTATAATTCCATTCAATTCTTAGAGTTTCAAGATATAAGATCATGCTAACAGGAAAATTGGAGTTTGGTATATAATATAGAGAACTGTTAAAATATAAATATATATGTGGGGGCCAGCAGGTGGCATGGGGGTTAAGGAGTTGGACTCCCACATGGTCAGTGGTGGTTCAAGGCCTCGACTCAGTGTCTTGAAGGTCACACTGGGCACGTGTGCACCCAAAATCCCAAGGGGAGAACAGAGGAGGAGGGATTAGAGTGTAGCCATCCCCCGAGGGGTGATTTCTTACTTTCCCTCTCACTGTCTCTCTCTAGTGAGAGCATTTTTCCTATGGAGGAAAAAGAACTAAAATATATACACACATATATATATGTATATATATATATATATCTTTGTGTGTGTGTGTGTGTGTGCGTGTGCAGATATAAATGTGTTTGGTGTGAGTAAACATGTACTTACATATATAAACACACAGAGACTCATATATACAAATATAGGCATACATGTATACACATACACAAGATACTATTCTTATTTCCACATTGTAAATAGAGAAACTGATTAAATAACTTTCCCCAGTCACTTTGCAAGTCAGGGGTGGAACAGGGACTGAAGCCATGGTCTCTTTGATCCTGGCATCTGCACTCAGGCCCATGGCTTTCTCATGCCCCTGCCCAGCAATCCTACACAGTAAGCGCCTTCAAAGTATCTTGTCCTGTTCGAAGTCAGCGTGCATACCCAGGGGCCACAGCTGGTCTGAGCTCAAATGGGAAGGAATCCAGAATCCGGGTGCCCTGAAAACTGCATAAACGTCAGGAAACTTTGAGACAGGAGGTTATGAATTAGCCTCCCAGACCAAAGGGAGTGCCGCCATTCGTTAATTTGATTTTGTTTAGGTTACAGAGATGATTCATCTTTAATTGCATTGTTTTAAATGACTAAATAGTCTAAGTATTAACCAGTTGCTAAGTGGCTGCCCAGCCTTGGTCTAAGTAGGACATCTTCAGCTTAGGAATAATTAAAATCAAAACACAACTGGGCCTCCGCTGGGTGTTAGGTCATCTGTCCACGGAGTGATGGTCCTGGGGCCTGCTGAATCCCAGCAGATGAGGAATGTACCTCTGCTCTCACTGTTGTCTGGGTGGGGATTGGATCGTGTGCTACACGTGGGGCTGACAATTCCCACATATGGAATGCAGAGGACAGACGAACCCGGTGCAACAGACGGACCTTCCGATCTTCCCTTTGACTGTGGACTTTGGCCACATGCTTCAGCAGAAACATTTGGAAACATGGCAAAACATAGGCAGACCTCCAGATGCCATGTCTCTTCTCAGAACATTCTCTCCTGTGCCTCAGATTTCTTATGTATCAAGTGGGAATGATTGGTGCCAGCTGGTGGTGTGGTGGTTGGACCACCACATGGCTGACTGTGGTTCAAGTCCCAAATCTGGTAGTTTGTTTTTTAATTTTCTCCCTCTCTCTCTCTGAGGAGCACCTATAACAAATTAAAATAATAATAATAATAATAATAAAGTAAATAAATCTAAAAATAAAAAAGCAGGAGTGATAATGTGAGCTGTCCTCTTTCCTCCATAAGATATTTGTACTGAGAAAATGAAATGATCTCTTTTAATAGGCTTGGGATGTGTTTTTCAGTTTTCAGTTTTCAAAACATAAAAGATAGTTGGTTGAATATTAGTCTTTTCCAGCACACTTGCAGGTGTCATTTGGCTTTGAATGCGAAGTGTATGTTTAACTCCATATCACATTGCTGGCCTCATATTTAAAACGAGTAATTCAGAAGTATCCCAGCAGCTGGTGAAAGACAGCGAGGAGATGAGAAAAGCTGTGAACTTGGGCTCCATTCTTGGTATATTTCTGGAACACAGGACTTGAGAGCGAAGTAGTTATCACAGGAATGACCATGGTGGGTCAATGGGCTTGGTTTTTAACGATAGTTTGGGAGTTGGCACACCCCACGTTCTAGACTGGGGTCCAAACCCAGATCCCTGAACCCTATGCCTACAGACTCTGGTTCGCTGGGTCTGGGATGGTTACGAAGTACTTTTCTATCCTGATTCTAGTGGATGCCTGTATTCTGTGTAGGCCTGCTCTGGGTGAATCCTGTGTCCAGTCATAGCTACAAGGACCATCGTAACCAGCCCCAGATCCTTTATATACCTGGACAGCTGGCTCGTGCCCCAAGGAACTTCCTCATTCCAGGAATAGCCAAGTCCAAATTCCCCCTCTTTCCATTCATCCCTAGTGAATGCAATGGCTCCTGGAGTAATCCCCCTGTCTCCAAATGCTCTTTATAACCACACATAAATTTACTTAAAAATAAGCACAGGCGTGAACATGCAAGAATCCACTTAACACGAAGACTGACAGATTTCAGAATAATGTCCTTGTACTACAAATACCTCCACCCTAGGACGGATTGTGGAGGGCTTAGAACAGAAAGCCTGGATGATATTCACGTCTCTGTGTGAAGACGGGAGAAGGGCTCAATCTCTGTATCCCTCTTCACAGTCCTTCCCCTGCTTACTGGGGAAGGGGCGGTGCACAGCAGCTCTGTGAAAGGAGCCCCTTTGACTCCTTCCACATACGGAGCTCCTGAATCAGGCTGGTGTGTAACAGACACAGGAACATTCTTTAAGGTGGAACATCTGGACGGGGCAAGGAAGGGACTAGCCTCCTGGACTGTTGTCTGCTCCAGCTGTCTTGAAGGAATGAAGATATTTCCCTTTTGCTTCAACAGAGGCATCTGAACATGCCACAGAATGCGTGTAATTCTGAATCCAAATATAGGTAAAATATCCTTGCTTTAAGTCCTGTCACTGAGGAACTATGATGGCAAAAATTCATCAGAAGGATGGCAATTAGGAGGAGACATTTATAATAAATTATGACGACGCTAAGGATATCAGGGCTCATGATTGCTGGAGCATTTAGCTATGGGTTGCATTAATCCAGCTAAGCCCTAATATGCATATCTAAATTCATTCACTCTCCGGATTAGCACAGTATCATATTAGCCTAATATAGCATTAGCCTAATTTAATATGGAAGTATTAACTCAGGGAATCCCCTTCATGACAAGGTATTATTTCTGTTGCAATTTAGTGTGTTATTGTTCTGAGACAATGCAGTGCCAATTTGCTTCCTTCCTGAAATACAGTCTAACAAATGTAGACTTTGTTCTAGCTGTGCTTGAGGGAACGTCACAGTACAGACAGGATAAACTCTTACTCCCCCAGCTCCAGTGTGTGTGTCTGCCTCACCATCAGAGACCCCTTGGTATCCCCGCGGGTCTATATGCACACCTTTCGCTTTCGCCCAAGGAGAGTCAAAGGATGTTTAAGGTCTTTCCTAACTCTCAGATTCCTGGATTAAAAGCAGAGCAATACATGCCATTATATCCCAAGATGAGAGCTGACATTGCCTTTCTGGACTTCTTGGCATTCTCATGAAAATGGCTTGCATCTTGCTTAGTGGAAAAGTACAACCATGACCAAAAAAGAAAATGTCTTTCAGAATCACGTTTGTGTCAAGACCCTAGGAAAAGGCTGGAGGTCAGCATAGTTTTCCCAGAACAGAAGCTTGCTGACCATTGCCCCAGAGTGAAGGAGTCTGACCTCCTGCCCCCCCCAAACCCAAACACAGTGTGGTTCTGAGACAGAGAAAGGTCCTGCTGGCTGTGAACATGAGAGATGGCCACCACTGCTACCCCTCCCTCCTGTCAGCTTCACGTCCTGCCGGGCCTGAAGTACCTCTCCCTCTTGTAGGACCCCTGACCCTGACCTGGGTCATGCCCTCTTTAACTCTTTCAGTAGCCATTCAGTTTAATTGTCTCCAGTGTTTCTCCTTCCAGCCCAGCTTTCACCCCATCACACAGTAATCATTTAGTAATACAGTCTGAGTAAGACCCTCCTCTGCTCTAAAGCTTACCATAACTCATCATTGCCTAAGAACAAACTTCAAATCTGTGTGATTCTTAGTTTCCTGGCTATGTTCCCAGCACGCCTTTCTTCTTCCTCCTTGCCTCTCTCTAAGACTCACACATTTTCTTCTTCTGCTTGAGCAAATCCAGAGATCTCTCAAGAGATCATGACTTCTCCCATTTCTGGGCCTTTGCTCATCTTGGTTCCTGCTCCTAGAATGCTGTTCCCTGTGCCTCTATGACCTCTCTTCAAACTTTAAAGCCACGTTCAGATTCTATCTTTGCAAAGTTATATTATTTCTAAATAAAACTTTTGCCTACATGGACGCGTAGAAGGATTGAGATCAAGGGAAGTTGATAGCCATCCGTGAGGACAAGTCATTGCTTCTGGGATGCATTCTCCTCTACACCAAAGTGGACAAAGATAACCAACCCTCGTGCTTGCTGAATCCCAGCAGATGAGGAATGTACCTCTGCTCTCACTGTTGTCTGGGTGGGGATTGGATCGTGTGCTACACGTGGGGCTGACAATTCCCACATATGGAATGCAGAGGACAGACGAACCCGGTGCAACAGACGGACCTTCCGATCGTCCCTTTGACTGTGGACTTTGGCCACATGCTTCAGCAGAAACATTTGGAAACATGGCAAAACATAGGCAGACCTCCAGATGCCATGTCTCTTCTCAGAACATTCTCTCCTGTGCCTCAGATTTCTTATGTATCAAGTGGGAATGATTGGTGCCAGCTGGTGGTGTGGTGGTTGGACCACCACATGGCTGACTGTGGTTCAAGTCCCAAATCTGGTAGTTTGTTTTTTAATTTTCTCCCTCTCTCTCTCTGAGGAGCACCTATAACAAATTAAAATAATAATAATAATAATAATAAAGTAAATAAATCTAAAAATAAAAAAGCAGGAGTGATAATGTGAGCTGTCCTCTTTCCTCCATAAGATATTTGTACTGAGAAAATGAAATGATCTCTTTTAATAGGCTTGGGATGTGTTTTTCAGTTTTCAGTTTTCAAAACATAAAAGATAGTTGGTTGAATATTAGTCTTTTCCAGCACACTTGCAGGTGTCATTTGGCTTTGAATGCGAAGTGTATGTTTAACTCCATATCACATTGCTGGCCTCATATTTAAAACGAGTAATTCAGAAGTATCCCAGCAGCTGGTGAAAGACAGCGAGGAGATGAGAAAAGCTGTGAACTTGGGCTCCATTCTTGGTATATTTCTGGAACACAGGACTTGAGAGCGAAGTAGTTATCACAGGAATGACCATGGTGGGTCAATGGGCTTGGTTTTTAACGATAGTTTGGGAGTTGGCACACCCCACGTTCTAGACTGGGGTCCAAACCCAGATCCCTGAACCCTATGCCTACAGACTCTGGTTCGCTGGGTCTGGGATGGTTACGAAGTACTTTTCTATCCTGATTCTAGTGGATGCCTGTATTCTGTGTAGGCCTGCTCTGGGTGAATCCTGTGTCCAGTCATAGCTACAAGGACCATCGTAACCAGCCCCAGATCCTTTATATACCTGGACAGCTGGCTCGTGCCCCAAGGAACTTCCTCATTCCAGGAATAGCCAAGTCCAAATTCCCCCTCTTTCCATTCATCCCTAGTGAATGCAATGGCTCCTGGAGTAATCCCCCTGTCTCCAAATGCTCTTTATAACCACACATAAATTTACTTAAAAATAAGCACAGGCGTGAACATGCAAGAATCCACTTAACACGAAGACTGACAGATTTCAGAATAATGTCCTTGTACTACAAATACCTCCACCCTAGGACGGATTGTGGAGGGCTTAGAACAGAAAGCCTGGATGATATTCACGTCTCTGTGTGAAGACGGGAGAAGGGCTCAATCTCTGTATCCCTCTTCACAGTCCTTCCCCTGCTTACTGGGGAAGGGGCGGTGCACAGCAGCTCTGTGAAAGGAGCCCCTTTGACTCCTTCCACATACGGAGCTCCTGAATCAGGCTGGTGTGTAACAGACACAGGAACATTCTTTAAGGTGGAACATCTGGACGGGGCAAGGAAGGGACTAGCCTCCTGGACTGTTGTCTGCTCCAGCTGTCTTGAAGGAATGAAGATATTTCCCTTTTGCTTCAACAGAGGCATCTGAACATGCCACAGAATGCGTGTAATTCTGAATCCAAATATAGGTAAAATATCCTTGCTTTAAGTCCTGTCACTGAGGAACTATGATGGCAAAAATTCATCAGAAGGATGGCAATTAGGAGGAGACATTTATAATAAATTATGACGACGCTAAGGATATCAGGGCTCATGATTGCTGGAGCATTTAGCTATGGGTTGCATTAATCCAGCTAAGCCCTAATATGCATATCTAAATTCATTCACTCTCCGGATTAGCACAGTATCATATTAGCCTAATATAGCATTAGCCTAATTTAATATGGAAGTATTAACTCAGGGAATCCCCTTCATGACAAGGTATTATTTCTGTTGCAATTTAGTGTGTTATTGTTCTGAGACAATGCAGTGCCAATTTGCTTCCTTCCTGAAATACAGTCTAACAAATGTAGACTTTGTTCTAGCTGTGCTTGAGGGAACGTCACAGTACAGACAGGATAAACTCTTACTCCCCCAGCTCCAGTGTGTGTGTCTGCCTCACCATCAGAGACCCCTTGGTATCCCCGCGGGTCTATATGCACACCTTTCGCTTTCGCCCAAGGAGAGTCAAAGGATGTTTAAGGTCTTTCCTAACTCTCAGATTCCTGGATTAAAAGCAGAGCAATACATGCCATTATATCCCAAGATGAGAGCTGACATTGCCTTTCTGGACTTCTTGGCATTCTCATGAAAATGGCTTGCATCTTGCTTAGTGGAAAAGTACAACCATGACCAAAAAAGAAAATGTCTTTCAGAATCACGTTTGTGTCAAGACCCTAGGAAAAGGCTGGAGGTCAGCATAGTTTTCCCAGAACAGAAGCTTGCTGACCATTGCCCCAGAGTGAAGGAGTCTGACCTCCTGCCCCCCCCAAACCCAAACACAGTGTGGTTCTGAGACAGAGAAAGGTCCTGCTGGCTGTGAACATGAGAGATGGCCACCACTGCTACCCCTCCCTCCTGTCAGCTTCACGTCCTGCCGGGCCTGAAGTACCTCTCCCTCTTGTAGGACCCCTGACCCTGACCTGGGTCATGCCCTCTTTAACTCTTTCAGTAGCCATTCAGTTTAATTGTCTCCAGTGTTTCTCCTTCCAGCCCAGCTTTCACCCCATCACACAGTAATCATTTAGTAATACAGTCTGAGTAAGACCCTCCTCTGCTCTAAAGCTTACCATAACTCATCATTGCCTAAGAACAAACTTCAAATCTGTGTGATTCTTAGTTTCCTGGCTATGTTCCCAGCACGCCTTTCTTCTTCCTCCTTGCCTCTCTCTAAGACTCACACATTTTCTTCTTCTGCTTGAGCAAATCCAGAGATCTCTCAAGAGATCATGACTTCTCCCATTTCTGGGCCTTTGCTCATCTTGGTTCCTGCTCCTAGAATGCTGTTCCCTGTGCCTCTATGACCTCTCTTCAAACTTTAAAGCCACGTTCAGATTCTATCTTTGCAAAGTTATATTATTTCTAAATAAAACTTTTGCCTACATGGACGCGTAGAAGGATTGAGATCAAGGGAAGTTGATAGCCATCCGTGAGGACAAGTCATTGCTTCTGGGATGCATTCTCCTCTACACCAAAGTGGACAAAGATAACCAACCCTCGTGCTCTGGGAGGAGACTTCAAAAAGGTCATGGGAAAACAGAATTGAAGTATGAGTTTGTTCTGGTACAAAGAAAAAGAAAAGTCATGCATAATTTTTTTTTCCATGAGCTTTTGAAGACCCTTCATATTTGCTACCCTCTGTAAACCCTCATTTTCTAGTTCCCTTCCCTCTCTCCTTTCTGGCTGGGATTACACAAAAGCTCTAGCGAGAGCCCTATAGAAAGTCAATGCTATAAACAGTGAAGTATTTTCTGTTCTTTTAGAAGTCTCCAATAACTGGTAGGTCAGAGTTTGGGCAGAAGTCTGAGATGTTCTTCCACTGGGATGACCCATCTGGTCCTCCTTTGGCTCATAGGAAGCTCAGCTCAAAGTCTACTTGAGCCAATTATCTACTTTGTTTGAGGCTAACAGGAGATGATCAGAGCTCATTTACGAGGTTTTGGTTTTAAGAGATTGACTTAGAACCCATACATGTCGTCTTAACTTTTGAAACACTGGAGAGGAGGCAGCATCATTGTTTCCTTCCGTATGAAACTACCAGGTTCTCACAGGAAAGGAGCCATATTTAGGAGAATTTTACCAACGTTTATCTTTCCCCCAAATCCTATCTCCATGTATGGAAAAACTCAGTGATTTTAAAGAGCCACTGACATTTCCACAGGTATGTTTACCTCCTAAGCCAGGGGCATCAAGAGGGCTGAGGACACTTACTAGCCTATGTTCTCTGAAATTCTCTAGGAAGCTAGACTCTTTCTGAAAACATGACATCATTGAGGCCAAAGGAGATATCCCCGTCAATAACAGTTTGTAATCACTTCCTGTTGCACCAGGCATTGAAGATGCTAAGGAACTACTGTTCTTTACTTTAGCAAACCTGACAACAATGAAATCAAATGAATGGGAATCATATTTTGGCTCTGTGGATAAATTCCAGTGCTCATGTATGTTGACACCCCCTCAGAGACAGATGTGACCTTATGTGATGGAATTAGAGCTATGAGATACCTGGAGAATACTTAGTCCACAAAGAACTCACATACACCACATGAATGCATATGAGAATATGCACTCACTTTCAGAACTTCCAGAAAAGGACAAAGGAGGATTTATGCTTGAGCATTATTTTCCATTGACATGAATACTGGACTTCCTCTATGCAAGCCTCACTTGTTTCCTCCCCTCATCCCATCTTGTTTTTTTCTGTCCTTCTCTAAGAGTTATTGCACGTGCTACCATGTCCAAGCCATCTCCTCTCTTGCATCCTACTTTCCAAACCCAGTGAGTGAGCCCTCTCTACCTTTATATAATATTTCCCCCTGCTTCCCAGACTCCCTTGCAATACCCTACTCTCTAAAATAGCACCTGACCCATTTATTATAACTCCATTACCAATATATTGTCAGAACATTTAGTCACTTGATAAATGAAGGGACTTCAAAAAACTGGTAGAAAAATGGAATTAAAGTACTAATTTATTTTAGTGTAAAAAGAAAACCATCATTTAGTATACCTTTTCCATAAACTTTTTAAAAAAATAATTATTTTATGTAACTTTATTTACTTTAATTTGATAAGAGAGGGACAAAGTGAAAAAGAGAGAGAGTGGTGAGAAAGCAAGCTGCCAGGTCCGGGACTCAAACTTCAGTTGGCCAAGTGGGAGTCCAGCACCCTTAACCACCATGAACCCTGCCAGCCCCTCCATTATCTTTTTGAAGACCTTTTTGTACTTGATGGATGATTTGAATGAAGCTATTTAGAAAAATCTTCACTTTGGGGAGGGATGGGAAATGGCTGAGCTGAAGATCACTGAATTATCACTCAATTTCATTTTCCTATAAAAGAAGCACTTTTTACATGAAGTTCCCTTGGAAATTGACTATATGATATTTCTCTATAGCCCCTTACCAGAGTGAGCCTTTCATCTGCTGCAGTCTGTCTAGTCTTTTGTAACAGATGATGTGTTGTGCAAGGTTATCCCACCCATAAGCATTCTCACAAGTAGGATTACCCTCTGTCTCTGTGCTACAAAGTTCTCTCTTTCTTTCTCCTCCAAGGGTCTCAGCTAAAAAGCTAATAAAACAGGAATATTCAGTCCTTTGGCTGGGTCCCTTGACGATGTGGAGCTTTCCTGTTTTTTTTTTTTTTTCCCCCATTTGATTTGTCTTTTGTTCTCTATATTTAAGGTTGTGTGAAGACAGAGTGTAGCCTAAAGGTGTACTTAAAATGTCTTCCTGTTTCTGAGCTTACTCAGACAGGCAATAGAAAATGGCATCCTTGGTAATTAAGGCCCTTAAAGAAATGCAGCACAGGCTAGCAACTGTAAACAATCCGTTATTAGTCAGAGGAAGCTGCTTGCTACAGGAGTATGGAAATTCCCATGAATCTTCATAGGGCATGAAAGGGAAGAGTCAAGATGCTCTGGATAATTTCGTTACCATCTTTGCTTGATCATGTTATACAGAAGCAGACTGTTCATCACCATCATCCCAACCTCTTCTGCTAGCTTGAATTCTTCTTAATTCATTTATAAAACAAAATTAGAATGTCAACTGTGATTCGTAAAGTAAGTCCACATCTTTGTTTAATTATAGATTCTATATAAACTATTTTAGCATTGCTGAAGGTATGTAAAAAAAGGAATAAAATCAGATTATTATCCTGTTAAATGTCAACTAAAAATAAACAATTTTTTTAATGTGCATTTATATCACGGCAAGAGACTGAGTTTAAAACCCCAAAACTCATGGAATTTTTAAAGAATGATACCAGTGCACTGCAGAGAGCAAAACAAAACTGGTCAAACAAAGATGTGAGTGGTTGAAATATGGTTTAATTTTTTTTTCCTTCTAACTCTTTTTCCCCCTTTGGAAACTGATAAAAGATTTTGTATTTTTTTTTAAATTGACCTCATTTTTAGTTTATTTTCTAAAAGTAGAGATGTCTTTACATATGCTTGAAAGTATGTCTGTCGAACCTTTGGAAGACATTTCAGACTGAAGAAACCTACAATGCATATCTTACCAAATTGTTAAGGGATTTTCCACTTTTATGTGTTTGGGCATTTTTCCCTCTTAAACATCAAAACTTAATAATTGTGGAGGAAGGTTAAATATTTTCCATACTTTATTTCAGAAATTTGTTATTGCAAAGAACAAACATATGGGAAAAATAAGTTTATATATCCAATCAATGACCAGTGATACTTCTAGGGTAAGGGTGTAGGACCCCAGAGAGGGGGTGGTGAGGGGACTGTCACTTCTTTCTCCACTTTGTTTACAATGCAAATGGGCCGATGTGCTACTCCATAGCAAAGGAAACATCATCATATAAAGAGAAAAATACCTGGTTAGAGAATTTTAAAGACTATACAGTACCCCAAGTTTAACACCGAACAATGAGTTTCAAGGGGGAAGGAAGAGGGAAGAGTTATGATTTGCCTCATTGGTAATATCCACCCTTGAACGCATTTTGTATAGAGATACTAAGTGAAGGATGGGGCAAAGGGCAGGATGAAGAATTTCATACCCAGAATGGAAGGTTCCTATTGGGAAAAGTTTTAGGAATTAACACTGATTAGTTATATCAAGATCACATTGAATTCATATTCCCCAAATGCCAGTTTACTTTAACTTAATATCCTTTTTCTGAAAACAAAACAAAACAAAAAACCGTGCCCTCATGACATCATCAGTCCTTGCGTCGTTTCTTAGGACGTTCGAATAGAGACTTAGAGTTTACATGTAACAACTAAATTCCAGAGAGTGCCTCATTTAAATTCTCAGGTCTCTTAGGAACGAGGAATGAGACACAATGCTAATTTAATTTAATAATTTGTTCTCTTCCTACCAAAACACATGATCATTTCTTGTGAAAGCCTTCATTCCCATCCCCACCACCCCAACTTTTGTTTTCCGTCAGGCTGGGAGGGAATCAAAAGGTAACTTGGAAAACAAAGTCCAGCTGAACCCCAGACCCTGGTCTCCACGCGCTCCGTGCCATGAGACCTTTCATGGCATGTTCATCATCTGATTTTTCTAAATATGAAATGCGTGAGTTGAATAGGGTAGAGCATTTTATTCTTCCAGGATGTAAAGCTATAAACACACAAAGCAGGAGGCTGGTGATTTTTTTTTAAAGTGTGTGTGTGTGTGTGTGTGTGTGTGTGTGTGTGTGTGTTATGGAGAAAGAGTTAGATCAAATGAGTAGTTTCCTGTTCTGAGTGGGGACATAACTTTCATTCCATGAAAGAAAATATAATTAATTCCACTTCCATCAGCACATCAAAAGAATGGCGGGTAACTGACTTCCTCTCAGCCCTTATGAGAGGGATGCCTTAGCCCAGGGGAAGTGACCCCTCACCAGGCCTGGGATGGGCCCTGGCTGGCCAGGGAAAGCACACATCTCTGTACCCCCGGACAGTCTGTCAACATTTGGGTTCTGTCCTTTTTCCACTCTTGAGAAGACATACGATGTCGATGTCCCTCCGGGTCCTGCAGTCTGGGTTTGATTAAATAATTATAAACTCCCAGCAGCAGATCTATCATTTATGTTCCGAAACATGCCAGTGTGTGTCTTTTGTGGCCATGCCAGCCAATCCTAAAGCCGCCCTCATTATTGTCACCGAGAACACAGTGGTTCAATGTTTGTGCTAGTGCCTGGGTTCTGGCGATAGCATTTGCCCAGCAGTTTGCTGTGGGTGCCAATGTCGCTACAGAACTTCATAATAAAGCCTTTCTATATTTATTCCGTCCACACTCTGACACCAAAATTGCCTTTTATGAGTGCATGATCAGAGGCTTCCATTTTCCACTTCTAACTGTGGGTGATTATATATGCTAACAGAAAAGACATCAAGGCCTATTGCCTGTACATGCAGCGTGGAGAGGGGACGTCGGTAGGTCGGGGGAAGGTAGGAGGGGGGAAGAATGTGAGAGCTGGCCGTTTTATCCCACACTAAGGAAACACAGAGGTGATCGCTTTAATCCATTGGGTTAACATTGTTTAAAAATTTCCACTTCCTCTACAGCTACATCCCAAAATAAAGTTGTCAAAATAAAACCGTAATATTTTATAGTAATATGCTAGCTCCTCAAACAGTGCAAGGGAGGTGAGAGAGCCAGGGGACACCATCTCACTGAGTTCAAAGAGACGTTTTGTGTTCTTGCCTTCATTGAACCACAGATAATCTCTCAAAGGCCCCCCTTTGATAATTGTATAATCCCATCCATAACATGGAAAATAACTGAAGTACCCAAGTGGGAAGTCTTTTTTTTTTTTTTTTCTATTTCTTTGGGCACATAAATAAACTTGCTAACAATAATTTCCAGAGCCAGAATGAATTCCCACTAATAATATAAGAGGAAGTCTCTAGAAATAATGATATACAATAATTTAGCAATGAAACAAAGCCATGTTTTCGGAAGAGAAAGCTGTATCCTCTTTCATTTTTGTGTAATTTTGGTTCAAAAGGGTTCAGAAAAAAGATGCGTACGCTTCACTCATGGGTGTTTTCATTTCTGAGAACCCATCAAAGTTACTCATCTAGTGAAAGGAATATAATGAAGTGAAATAACAAGGATTAGAGACAGTGAACTGTATAAACTGGTGGGAGAGTACTAGAATCACAGAACCAAAGTCACCAGTCACTTGCCTTTCATCACTTTCTTTCTTTGGCATGTACATTTACTGAACTGGGGAGTTCCATTGGTCTACAGATGAAATGTGAATCTTTAAAGAGAAGTTATTTCGTGCAAAGGTAAAGTTGGCTAAGAGTTGGGTGTTTTGGTTTTACTGTTTCCTTTAAAAAGATCATTAAAACATTTCCACTTAATACAGAAAACTCAGTGTTCTATCATTACAGGAAATGTTTCAGATATTCCATTTTATTTTTAAGAGAGTGGGTTTGAGAAGGCTAGATGCTCAATAAAGATATTTAAAAGGGGTATGATTCGATATTCTTCAAAATGAAACAATTCTCTGTTTTCAAAGATTTATACATTACGTTATTGTCATTTAGTTTTGAAGATTTGAGAAGTACCTTCTCTCAGTATTATAATTCTTGGTGATATTAAATTCACTCTAGTATTGTTCAAATAATATTTTTTAAAATGAAGTAGTTATATTTTTTTTTGGACAAACTTAAACTCAAGAGTAAATTATTCCCAAATACATTAGCTTAAAACAGTGCTACTATTCTAGTAAGGCAAATTCAAGATGGAGAAAAGTTGATAATAAAGACATCCAAGGGTGAAATGTGTACTAATATGTAATGACAGGTTCTTTGAGTGACTGTTACTAGGGAAAAAAATGGTTGGGAAAAATAAAAATGTTAAAATAAATTAAGTCATCAAGAAGATAGAGAAATACAGTTTTGTCCTCTTGTAACTTTGTGTTGGAGTTACTTATGTTTGTAAGCATAGAAAAAGCAAAGAATTCTTAAAAGACAGTATTTTAATCATAGAACTGTTGGCCAGTTGTGAGAAAAGCTTATTGTTCTTGACATATAAGAGTTAACACAAATGCAGCTGAGTACTGAGGCTTTTTAGTTAAGAATTTTTAATGTGTCAACCAGAGAAGTCATTGGTAACTGGCCACTAGGGGGCCTTCCTACTGGTCCATTCTTATACGGAGAAAGTAATTAATACTAAAGGAACTGCAAATGTTCCTTTAAAACAATGTTTTACATCAAGTGCATAGAAATAGTTGTTTCAGAAGCAACAAAAATCCTATTGTCTAATTTTCAGAAAATTTGAAACTGTTGATTGATCTTTTTTCTTCTCAATGAACAAAACATTTTTAAAGCTATTGCCATTGGGCAATAGCTATTGGGACATTGTTTTTTAAGTTGAAATAATGGTTCTCAACTTACTTTTAATGTAATCTTCTCTTGTCATTGATTTCCCTGAGCTTGGAATAGGGCATTGCATTTAACCCAGCCACTGCATTGATTTGATGTGGAGGACCTGAGCAGATGCACCTGCCTGTCAGAGCCCACGTGTGACCCTTTGAAAATTCTCCCAGTTGTTCTGAGAGCCAAGGGTGCCAAGGTGTACTGAGTAACCTCAGTTGAGCATTTCCGGGGTGCCATGCTTCCTGATGGGCTACAGCTGGAAACCTGCTTGGTCTGGCAGCCCTCACTGAGACAGTAACGAGGTGAGAGGGGCTGGAGGTGCTCAATGTTAGATGGTTTTAAGGAGTTTCTATTAGAACAGAATCCCAAATGGTAGAAGGGCGGAAGCCATGAGATATCGGTGTCTATTGGGTGGAGTATGAGATTTATAATCAAGAGTCCTGGAATCAGGCTGCCTCCTTTGCTCACCAGCTGAACATAAATTGAGGGAGGTGTGGATGTTCTCTGACTTTGCTGTCTCACCCATAGAACAGAAACAATAACGGCACCAGTTCCATCTCCTTCAACATGCCTGCTCCCCCCTCTCCAGATTTTGGGAGGATCAGATTAGTTGATTTTTTCTTTTTTTAGAGAGAGATTTTTGCTATAGGGTGCGTGTACTCACTAGAGAGACAGAGACAAATAGAAAAGTGAGAAATCACCCTCCAGAGGGGATGGCCATGCTACTATCCCTTCCCCGCCATTCTTTTGGAATTTTGGGTGGGCATGCATGCACATATGCCTAGTATGAGTTTTAAGCCACTGGGTCTGAGACTTGAAATGTGGTCGACCATGTGGGAGTCCAGTGACATAACCACTACGTCATCTGCTGGTCCCCAGGTGAGTTGATTTATTTAAGAATACGTTATAAAGAAACATTCAAAAAGTTATTATATGATTACTCAAAGTAACATTTTTTATTAAGTGCATTCATGAATAGAAGACTTTGATGGACAGGAGGAAGTCTTATCCTCAAGTGTTAAAATATTTGATGGTTTATTAGCATGAAAAATATTCTAATGCCTTAAGTTTAAAAAATATTTTTGCATAGCCAGTCCCATTATTTGTAATATGGATCACATAATATGCCTAAGAGTCAGTAAAGATCATCTGACGTAGATATTGCTGATTAAATGATGAGTATTTTCATTTTTCCCTTTTTCTTTGTATAATTTCTGATTTTCTTCAGTGACCATAAGTGTTTTTAAATAAACTAATAGTCTATTACTTAAACAAAAATCATAGAGAAAACTGATACTGACAGGGTGGTTAGAAAAATTCCATTTTCAACCGAGATGCAGATTCCCCACGTAGGTATTTTCTTAAACATTTATATGACAAGACTTTCATCAAAATCAAGTAAGTCATTCCGCATAAGGACAAGATCATTTAAACTCTAGGCACAAAGATCCAGACACTGGAAGGAACATCAGGCAATTATCTTGATCTATAATCTACTTTTGGATACTTAACTCAGGGTGGAAAATCGAGTCTCAGAGAGCATGAACCCACTGGAAACTGTGTGCATCACAAGAGTCTAGTGGGTCGCCATCGAATTTCTGGTTTTGTTTCTGTTATTTCTCTTCTCTGAGTGTGTTGGTACCTTGAGTTTTTTCCACTGCTTAAGTAAAGAATCCTATTTTTATGTTTTCAAACAAAAGGCTTGGTCAGTTTCCCAGCCTGTAACAGGGAGGCAGGCAGGGAGTTTGTGCAAATGTCTGTGAAGAGGCAGCAGCTTCCTCAGCGAGGGTCCAGGCAGGGCGAATGTGTGCACAGGTGTGAGATCTGCCTCACCAGAGATGCAGCTCAATACTGCCATGGTTTCAGGGATCCTGGGAAGAAGCACCACCATCCCCATCTGTCCCCTTCGTCTGCATCTTTTCTTCAGGCAGGTGCTCACGTTTCTCAAACACCGAGCTTAGGTGTCTAAAATGTCAAGAAGAATCAAACCACAGGGGTGCACCGGAAGTTCTCTAATTTGGTTTGGTAGGAATGAGGACAAGAGAGGACACACATGCTCCAGGTAAGGAGGAGAATGATGAGTAGAACTCCCCAAGGCTGCTGTGATCACCCGGTGAGTAGTAGTATCTGTGGATGATGACGTGATAGTATCCTCAACTGGTCTGGTGTGAAGTGTATTCGTATTGGGTAAATTCACTTTATAAGCTAGGTGATGCGTAGTGATTGAATGTATAAAATAAAATAAATTTAAAAAGTAATGATTAAAAAAAAAAAGAAGTAGGCAGCCTTCCGGGT
The DNA here is from genome assembly GCF_000334495.1 of Tupaia belangeri chinensis. Lineage (NCBI taxonomy): Eukaryota > Metazoa > Chordata > Mammalia > Scandentia > Tupaiidae > Tupaia > Tupaia belangeri. Next base: position 551,843 of record NW_006159553.1, read on the forward strand.
TCCACTGTGGCTCTGCTGTCCCCAGATCCCAGCAGACAGATGAGTGCCCAGGACACAGGGAACAAGTAAATCAGTAAAACTTTCAAAAATCCTTATCCTGGGGCCGGCAGGTGGCATGGTGGTTAAGAGCGCTGAACTCTCACATGGCCGACTGTGGTTTGAGTCCTGAACCTGGCGACTTGCTTTCTCACCTTCTCTCTCTCTCTCTATTTCTATCTCTCTCTGGTCAACTTGAAATAAATAAATAAATAAATAAATGGAGAAATAAAGCCAAATAAAATAATTCTAATAATAAAAAATAAAAATCCTTATCCTATCCCCAAAGAACAATAGCTTTAAAATCATCATTGGAATATGAAGAGAAAGAGTTTTCTCTTTGAGACAATAAATAAAATAATAATAAAAAAGAAATAGATTGAAAGATTGTGACATGGCCACACCCCTTCCCCCCAGTGGCAACTTCTCCCTTTCCCTCTTTCTCCATGGCAAGCCCACACACCCTATGGCAAAAAAATTAAAATAACAACAACCAAGACTATCTAACTCTCAAAGATGTATTTAAGAAACAGATAATGTAATGGATCCAGAATCCCTAAAGTACACAAAATCAAGAAAAGCTCTATTTTTCATTAAGTTTGTTTTAGATATAAGAAGATGAGCTAAAAAAGATGAACCAGAAAACTACCCAGACTCATCAGGGACTGACTACCAACAGCACAGAAAGACTTCTCATGGGTTGCTTTAAAATATAAGATCCCACTGAGGGACCAGCAGTTAGCGTAATGGCTATGTCGCTGGACTCCCACGTAGTGTACTGCAGTTCGAGTTCTGGACCCGGTGACTTAAACTCACACTGGGCACGTGTGTGAGCATGCCTGAGATCCCGAGAGGAGAATGGAGGAGAAGGGATTGCAGCATGGCCATCCCCTGGGGGTGGGGGTGGGGGGGATGATTTCTCACTTTCTGTTTCTCTGTCTCTTTCTGTCTGGCAAGTGCACGCGCCCTATAGCAAACCTATTCAAAAAAACAAAGATCTCACTGATACTTCTATTTTTATTTAATTAAAAAATCTGCCCTGTTTTTGGCTGGTTTTAGAAGGAAAAAGATTGCCTTTGGGATTTTTCAATTGTAAAGTATTAGAGCCTCATGTTCATGTAGCTGAAGTCAGGATATACCACGGGGATGTAAGAGGACATCTTAATCATGCTGGTAATTTAATATATTTTGTTTAAAAACGTCAGCTAGCAAAAGTAAGGTAGAGAGTGCATCTTGGCCTGAAAATTACCCTGTTAATACATCTTTGTTTGTGTTTTGCATAAACAACCCATATTTGAATTCAATGCAATAAAATGTATACGCACAGCCAAGTTTTCCTTCTATACTGGATATACAGGAAATACTAATAAAAACCCAGCTCTGGGGTTGCTGGGGCTTTTTTTTTTTATTTTGGCCCTTATTTCCCTTTTTTCTTCTTTTAAAGAATTTTAAAGTTTTATTTATTATTATTTTTAATTTGCTCTAGGGCACATGTGCTCACCAGAAAGAGAGAGAGAGACAGGGGGAGAGAGAGAATGAATGTGAGAAAGAGAGAGGGAATGTGAGGAAGCAGGTCACCAGGTCCAGACCCGAAGTGGAGTCAGCCATGTGGGAATCCAGTGCCTGAACTGCTGTACTGCCTGCTGGTCCCCTGGCCCTTATTTCTGAGTACAGAAATTATACAGATGTATGATACGGATTATTTATACATAGTGTGTCTTATCAAAATCAAATGCTCTGATTCACTAACAGTATTTTCCATTTTAACGTATAAGCAGATTATTTAGTCTCCCACATGCAAAATGGGGCCTCCTTTCACTCGAGCTCAGTTTGTCTCCCTCTAGCTCCTACTTGTAGCATCTGGAATTTAGGGACATATGTCATATCACACAAGCCATCACCGTGTGGCCTGCACACGCCCCTCAGGGCCTCAGTTTCCCAAGCTTGAGTTCCAGCCTGCTGGGGATTCACATGCTGTAAGAAAGCCAAGGAAGCTTACTCTTCACTGGAGGGCTGTCGAGAGCATGCACTGATCCCCAGTCCATGCTCAGCTGCCCTGCAGGGAGACTGGCTGATGTAGGACTTTGAAGGCTGGGTAGAGGAGAGTCTGGAAAATGCTTGGGAAATAACAAAGCAGTCCACGAAAGCTTTAGTTTTCTGTTTAGCCTAGGCCAAATGTCAGGATGTCATCAGACATTTAGATTGAATCCTGCAGATGAATCACAGATTTGGGGACATACTTCCTAGAGTGTCCATTGCCTTTGGGAGCTGGCTCTACCCAGAAATAGTACTTGCTGACAGGGGCTGAATGATGAAAACGGTTCACTGTCCTCGTGCACTCTGGAGCTCAAGAAAGTATCAGAGCAAGGTTTGCTAGACTGCCTCTCATCCACAGGAGAAAAGGCCATCTGTGTTTCCAACTTATAGCTCCCACGGGCGAGCTGTGTGACTTGGGGCAAGTGGCCTAACTTCTCTGGTGCTCTGTTTTCTCATCTGCAAAATGGCGCTAATACTAGCTATATTCACAAAGGCTTTAACACAGGCCAGGCACTGTTCTTGAAAGATGGTTTAACACAGTCCTTGGCAATTTTTGAGTTTAAAAGCATTATTATCTTTGTTGTCCAACTGAGGAAAGTGAGGTCTGAACCAGTTAAGTAAGTAGCCCAAGCTCACATAGGTAGAAAGTGCAGAGTCAGATTTTAGATCAAAGGTCCCAAGGCAATGAATGTGCTGAGACCCACAGACGCCACGAGAGGAGAGGCAGGGGAACTTAAGCTAAGCATAGGAACTGTGAGCCAGGCTGCGTCTCTGTCTACCTGACACCTTGTCAAGACACAGAGCTGTGCCTTCTACTCCCCATGTGGACACCAGGGATGATATTGGTGCCCACCTCATGACATGACTGTGAAGATTAAGTATGTCAATATCTGGTAAAAATTCAGGGGCCAGCGGATTTCCACCACTGAAGACCCTCTGCCCAAACTTCACCCTCCTACTCCCCAGTCTAGCCAGGAGCCAGACTGTAGGTCACCTCCTGCATTTCTCTGATTGCTCAGATTTAACTCCAAAAACTAGGAAAAAATCATACAATCCATCAGATGATCACAATCCATCACAGAGGCACAAGAAATAGGAGAAATCAAGAAAATCTCTCTCCTCTAATGGAAAAGAATAACTCCTCTTCCTCCACAAAGACTACAAGGAAACTCATGGAAATGTCAGATAAAGAATAGTGACAAAGCTGACAGAGGTGCAAGAGAATAGAGACAACGAACTTGAGAAGATGTAGGAGAAGAGAGACTGAGTTCCAGGAGGGGAGGAAGTTCTTGCACAATCTGAAAGAGATCATAAAAAAGAATCAAACGGAATTGTTAGAGATGAAGGCTGTAATATAGGAAATGAAAACTTCCCTTGAAAATCTCAAAAGCAGATTAGATCATGCAGAAGATCGAATCTCAGATGTAGGAGATAGAACCTCTAACCTAGAAAAAGTCACCAAAAAGACTGAGAAAATAACCCCCCAAAATTAGCATATGAGTAATACTAGATACCATTAAGCACCCAAACATCCAGATCATCAGTACCCCAGAAGGTGAAGAAACTAATAAGAGCATTGATAATCTATTCCATGAAATCCTGGAAGAAAACTTTCCAAACCTAGAGAGGCACTCAAATATCCAGATCCAAAAAATACAAAGGACCCCACATAGAATTGACCCAAAAAGATCTTCCCCGAGGCACATCATAACCAGATTGACCAAAACCACAGACAAGACAAGATACTAAAATTGGCAAGAGAGAAACATCAAGTTACTTTCAAAGGCTATCCCATGAGGCTAATGTTGGACCTCTCATCAGAAACAATGCAAGCAAGGAAAGAATGGAAAATATATTCAAAGTGTTCATTGAAAAACAATTTCAACCAAGAATACTACTATACCCAGCAAGATTACCTTCCATATGGGAATAAAAGACAAAAACATTCTCAGATAAACAAAACCTGAAAGAATTTACCAACACCAGACCAGCTCTCCAGGAAGTGCTGAAGGGAGTGCTATACCAGGAAAACTAAAGTCAGACACACAAAAATAAGAGTACAAGAAACAACCAAGAGAATGGCCAGCCTACTGGTAAGGACAAGTCCTGAGTTAAATGTTAACTTCCAGAGTTTAAATGGAAAGATCAGACCATAGTAACACTGCAGATTCAATAGAAGAGAGATTCATTCCATGAGACTGAACTAGTGAAATAGAATTTTTTGACTTTAGGCTAAAACATTACTGATTTTCTTTGATGCTTTGATTTCCGTATTTAAGGATTTTTGTCTTCTCTTGAACTATTGATAGGTTCATCTATCTATTATTTAAACTGAACTTTAACTTTTTTCCTGACTTTAAGTTTTAAATAAATTTCTCTTAACATTTGTTGATTTTGATCTATTAAAACTAAAATTTTTTGAGATTAAAAAATATATTAAAATACCTATTAATACCTATTTAATGACTGCACTAAGCTATCTAGCCCCAGCGAGGTGTTACTTTACAGTATGTTCACTTTACTCACTGAGGTTTATGCCTAAAGTCAGACATGCACTCATAACTATGTATATATCAGCTATCCTTACTATTGAAAGTGTGTAAATTAATTAAGATCTTTAGTGAATCAATAAAATGTGAAAAAAAATTCAGGGGCCAGCCAGTGGCATAGCAGTTAAGGTGCTGGACTCCTACATGGCCGACTGTGGTTTCAGTCCCAAGGCAGCTTGACAAATCATGCCAGATGCATGTGTGTATATGTCCAAAATCCCAGGAGGAG
>NW_006159553.1:559791-589129 GCF_000334495.1 Tupaia belangeri chinensis
GTTAAGTAATTTCCTGTATATCTCAGAGTAACTAAAAAGGATGATTTTGAATGTTCCCAACATCACATAATGACAAATAGCTGAAATGATGATCTGCTAATAGCCCTGACTTGATCAACACCCATTATATTCTTCCTGGGCTCTACAGGTAGATGCAATTATTGTGGCTCAATCACAACTTTCCTTCAATTGTGAGTCTGGACATCTTATTTACTTTTTTGTTGCTGTAAGTTAAAATTTATTCTTTTCTTTGTATAAGCCTAAGACTTCTGACAATGCCTGTAGCTACTAATCCTACACACAGGACAGTTTCACCCTGGAAGAAATTCCTTCATTCTGACATTTTGTAGCAACTTCTCTCCCTGTTCCTTGTCTTTGCTGGTAAAATAAATATATAGGGGGCCAGTAGGTGGCATGGCAGTTAAGGCACTGGATACTGTCACGTGGTCAACCACGGTTCAAGTGCTGGGCCTGGTGAGTTGCTTTCTCACTTTCCCCCTCTCTCTCTCTCTCTCTCTCTCTCTCTCTACTCAAGATAAATGAATGAGTAAGTAAAAAAAAAATTAAATCCTTCTTTAAAAAATAAATATATGGATAGATACAAATGTATATGATCTTCACATCTGTGTATCTAGCATCAATAGTATCGGCTCTACCATCTCTACAGATGGGGGAGGAAGGCTCAGTGGATTTTTCCCTGGCTTCATTCTGGAAATTGAGTGATTGCTTTCTCTGTGAAGATAAGGGGCCCATTCTCACAGATCACCAGGTAAGGCACTCAGATTTGTCAGGTCATGCCCAGAGATCAAGTCAGTGCAGAAAATCACACCTTATTTCCCCAGCACTGAGCTCTGTGCTGAAAGGAAATGACAGAGAACTGGCATTATCTCTGGGTCAGATCTGCCTTTCCTGGCCTTTTGCTGAGGGGCTAAAAGCATATGTCTCACGGAGCCAATAAAATGCACCTTATTCTCAAGAAATGTTACGACAGCTGGCTTCCAGATCCTCTGATTGTTATGTCTTTTTCGAGAAGTATCCATTAATTATTTTTAATCATCTCTTGATTTTACCAAGAAGGTCATTATTTCTACAGGCAGTTCGCTGATAAATGGAGGAGCATTTCTATGTTGGTTTTTTCCTGTGGTGTGGTGTAACTTTCTTTGTCATCAATACATACGTCAAAGAGACTCACCAGAGTATTTCCCCAGCCGGAGCATATGGTTGGGTCATGCAAACAGCCATCGTAAATCCTCTTTGACAATGGCCCAAAATGATAGCGTGACCTGTTCCCTGTGGAATCCAGATTTATGAAGATCTGAATGTGAGAACTGAGTGTTAGGAGCATAGGTTTTTAAAAACTGTGCCACGTGAATACATCTGTCTCTTTATGTGGCTACTGGCCTCCACATGGGGCAAGTGAATGAAAAATATGTGCAGAGGTATTTGAAAAATTCTTGGGGGTGCCTCAGTAAGCTTACCTAGATCCCAGGACAGAGTAAGCACCCAATAAATATTCACAGAGTGAGTGGGGGAATGCATGGATGAATGAAATGGAACTCGGGTGAGTTATAAAGTCATCTCGTTTTTCTGGAAAGTAGCTCAGTATTAGAAGAGAATGCAAAAAAAAAATTAAATCCTTCTTTAAAAAATAAATATATGGATAGATACAAATGTATATGATCTTCACATCTGTGTATCTAGCATCAATAGTATCGGCTCTACCATCTCTACAGATGGGGGAGGAAGGCTCAGTGGATTTTTCCCTGGCTTCATTCTGGAAATTGAGTGATTGCTTTCTCTGTGAAGATAAGGGGCCCATTCTCACAGATCACCAGGTAAGGCACTCAGATTTGTCAGGTCATGCCCAGAGATCAAGTCAGTGCAGAAAATCACACCTTATTTCCCCAGCACTGAGCTCTGTGCTGAAAGGAAATGACAGAGAACTGGCATTATCTCTGGGTCAGATCTGCCTTTCCTGGCCTTTTGCTGAGGGGCTAAAGGCATATGTCTCACGGAGCCAATAAAATGCACCTTATTCTCAAGAAATGTTACGACAGCTGGCTTCCAGATCCTCTGATTGTTATGTCTTTTTCGAGAAGTATCCATTAATTATTTTTAATCATCTCTTGATTTTACCAAGAAGGTCATTATTTCTACAGGCAGTTCGCTGATAAATGGAGGAGCATTTCTATGTTGGTTTTTTCCTGTGGTGTGGTGTAACTTTCTTTGTCATCAATACATACGTCAAAGAGACTCACCAGAGTATTTCCCCAGCCGGAGCATATGGTTGGGTCATGCAAACAGCCATCGTAAATCCTCTTTGACAATGGCCCAAAATGATAGCGTGACCTGTTCCCTGTGGAATCCAGATTTATGAAGATCTGAATGTGAGAACTGAGTGTTAGGAGCATAGGTTTTTAAAAACTGTGCCACGTGAATACATCTGTCTCTTTATGTGGCTACTGGCCTCCACATGGGGCAAGTGAATGAAAAATATGTGCAGAGGTATTTGAAAAATTCTTGGGGGTGCCTCAGTAAGCTTACCTAGATCCCAGGACAGAGTAAGCACCCAATAAATATTCACAGAGTGAGTGGGGGAATGCATGGATGAATGAAATGGAACTCGGGTGAGTTATAAAGTCATCTCGTTTTTCTGGAAAGTAGCTCAGTATTAGAAGAGAATGCTTGATTGCCTTTCCAATTGTTCTTTCCCCTTCCTACTTCTTTTTTGAAAGTTCACTTAGTTATTTATTCGTTTCATGAGAGAGACAATAAAAGAGAGAGAAACACCCCCAGGATCTTCATACAACTCTCCATGCCCTGCTTCAGTCAGTGGGGGTCATGGGCATACACAAGCACATGCCTGGAGGATGAGAACCTAGAACCTTCCCATATGGCCTCGGTATCACGGCACATTGAGTTGCCATTGCATCCTCTTGGTGGGTCAATCCCTTCCTACTTCTGAATGCATGCCCCGTCTTGCTCATTAAACCTCTCTATCCTCAGTCCCTGGGGTGAACCTTATTTAATCTCAGCCAATGGAAACATGGCATTTTTCATGGAGATTATGATTGGTCTGGGAAGCTGCATATGACCTCTGTTGGCCCAATCAGATTGAAGGAGGTGAGTTTAAGCTTATGGCGCAGGGAGGCATTTTCTATTGCTTTCTACTGGGATAGACAAGGAAGCATTGTCACCACATATGGGCTCCAGGACTTCTTCCTTCATGCTAGCAGGTTCCTGCCTGGGCTGCCCACTTCCCTGATAACCTAGAGGGGATTGTGCTTTAGTTTGAGCCTGGTACTGTACAAAACACAGAGAGGGAAAGAATCTTACTCTATGTAGGTGAGTTCCTGGAGAACTCCCAGATTCTGGACCAGATTCCATTCCTATTACTTGAGATCATTCCTTATGTTTTAATTCACCTTGAGATGGGATTGCTGTTGCTTTCCCCTGAAAATGAAATGCTAGTGTGTGAGTTTGAAATGGAGAAGAGAAAAGAGAAGAGAATAAGGAGGAAGAACAGGCTTGGTTATTTTGGGTTGTTTGAGTGCATAATCACTGAGCTCTCTGAGCTCTCTGCAGGTAGAGATCACTTTTAGGTCTGGTCTCTCTGCAGGTGCCCACACCCTGGGTGGTGAGCACTGCTATGCTGGTTTTACTTACCTCCTGCAACCAGGGCTTGCATATCCAGAAGAGATGTCCTCCTCCTCGTCTAATGCAAGTGAGAATTTGTCTTTGCCTGATTGAGTTTTCTGGCAACACAGAGCGAAGAGGATTCTATCACGTGTTACACAACCATCTCGCGTGTTTAGCCATTCACACTATTGTCCTTCTCACTAGTATGTGTAATTAGAAAGCATCTTACTGAATTTTCCTTTTGCAGTTACTATAAGGAGGATGCCATGCAGGTTATACAAAGACCATAAAACCATCTTGCCTGCAAAGATCTCTTCTAATTGGGATGAAAGGCAGAGCATTTCAGACAGTGACAGGAGACGAGAATAAATAGAAACTGGAAACTGTGGAAACCATCCAAGAGCAGTATGTCTTTAATTCTTGCATGACAGGAACATAATAATGACTCTTGAAACTAAACATGTTTTTTTGTTTGTTTTTTGTTATTTTTTTTTCCCCTGTTGATCTTCTCCTTCACTATCATTGTTTGCCTAGAGGGATACAGTGGCTTTCAGATCTATCTGCTTCCACTCTGTCTACTATCTGATTGATTATCCACACGGAAGCAAGACAGGTTTTGTGCAGAAGCAAAGTGGCCCCACGCCATTCCTCTGCTCTTCTTCCCTTGCTCACGAGACTCTGCTCAGACTGTTCCCCCAACCCGACAGCCTGGCCTCACCCCATGCCTATTCTTCCTATTCCTTTTCTTCTGGGAGATTTCCAGGCCCACTTGGTAAAGGCCTTTGCATCTGCTGTTTCCCACAGCTGGCCCATATTTTAAATGTAAGCAAATGAAGATTATATACAAAAAAAAGTTCTAGGAGCCAGCAGATGATGTAATAGTTACAACGCAGGACTCCCATGTAGTCGACCGCGGTTTGAGTCCCACACCCGGCAGCTTAAATCTCACTCTGGGCGCATGTGAGTATGTGCCCAAAATCCTGGGAGGAAAAGGAATTGCAGTGTGGCCATCCCCCTGAGGGATGATTTCTCACTTTCTGCCTTTCTGTCTCTCTCTGTCTCTCTAGGGAGTACACATGCCCTATAGCAAAAATCCCTTTAAAAAGGAAAGAAGAAAAGGAAGGAAGGGAGGAAGGAAAGAAAGAAGGAAGGAAGAAAATGTCCTGTTCCTCAGTTTTACTATCCCTTTTCAAATACTCAATAGGTACCTGTTGCTAATAGTTACCACATTGAATGGCACAGATAGGCCATTTTCACTATCGCAAAAAGTTCTATTAGACAGAATGGGTCTAGAGAGCATGCTGGAACCATCGTTTTTAAAAAGTTGGGCAGCCTTTTGCCATGGCCTACGGGGTGTCACAAAAGGGGCGGGGCCATGGCCTATGGTTGGTAGGGTGGCTGAATTCCACATGGCCAACTGTGCGGTTCAAGTTCTGGAGCCAACAGTGTGGAAAACACTCCAGGTGCATCTGTGTGCATGCCCAAGATCCTGAAGGAAGAAGAGGTAGAGGATAAGGGGTTGGGGGACATGGCCATGCTCCAAAGAGGGGTACTTTCTCACTTTTCCTCTCTTTCTTTCTGACTGCTGTCTGTCTCTCTCCTGCCGTGAGCATACATACCCTCTAGCAAATTTAAAAGAAAAAATTAAAAAAGAGTGCATGTAGGGAACCAGCAGTTAGCATAATGGCTATGCCGCTGGACTCCCATGTAGTCGACCGCGGTTCGCGTTCTGGCCCGGTGGCTTAAAACTCATGCTGGGCACATGTGCGTGCGTGCCCAAGATCCCGAGAGGAGAATGGAGGAGAAGGGATTGCGGCGTGACCATCCCCCCTGGGGGGGTGATTTCTTGCTTTCTGTCTCTCTGTCTCTCTCTGTCTGTCTGGCGAGCGCACGCGCCCTACAGTGAAAATCTCTCCAAAAAAATGTGTGCGTGTGGGGGTGGGGACAGTGTGGAGTCCAAAAGGTTTGGAAGTGGAGAAGTGGCATCCGGCGAGGGTGGTGGCAGCAGAGGTGATGACAACCATTGGCCGACGAATTCTGATGCACCAAGTGGTGTGCTGTGACCCTCGTTAGCGTGATCTCATTGACGAGGCCTGCAGAACAGCTACTCTTTATATTTGAATTTTAATGACTAGTCTTTATTTTTTAGAATAGTTTTCGATTGACAGGAAAATGAGTCAGTCCGGAGAGTTTACATACACTCCCTCTCCTCTTCCCCCCACCTCCAAACTCAGTTTCCCTATTGTTATTGCACTGGTTTGATACATTTGTTACAATCAATGAACCAATATAGATACATCATTATTTTTTTAAGATTTATTTAATTTTATTTGTTATTATCACTTTTTTAAAAAAATTGACCAGAGAGCAGAGAGAGGGAAAATGAGAAAGCAAGCTGCCAGGTCTGGGACTTGAACCTCTGTCAGTCATGTGGAAGTCCAGCGTCCTAACCGCCATGCCATCTGCCTGCCCCTTGATACATTATTAAGTCCTTAGCTTATATTAAGTATCACTGTTTATTTCCTGTCATCCTCTTGGTTTTGCCCAGTACACAATGTCATGTATCCACCAGTGAGACAGAGAAGTTTCACTGCCCCCCAATTTCCTGTGCTTCCCCTACATACCTGCCCCACTTTCTCTCAATCCCAAGGCAGGTATTATTTATCTCTATTCTATAGATGAGGAAACGGAGGCCTCAAAGGTGAAATAATCCTTACAGCTCCAGGTCTCCCTGACTCCGGAAGGTCCTCCTTTCTGCCCTGCTCCTCCTCTACCCAGATGAACCCGATGGTGGGAGTGTTAGTCAACAGAGCCCAGCTGAGGTTGGGGAGGCTTGTTGGCAGCCCTGGGAGTATTTTAGGCATGACACGGTAATGGCTTCATCCAGTGGGCCCCAAGCTTCCTTTGTAGTGAGCTTTAGACGTTCCTCGGTCTTCTTCCTGACTCTTAGTTTCCTTGTCTCCCTCCCTTCCTCCCTAACCGTTCATCGCAATCGCCTTCATTTTCTTTGGATTCATCTTTGCTTATCCTTTTGCTCTTCATGTTGGTGTTTCCAGGGAAAGTTGTGTTTGCATTAGGTTTTAACCTAATAAATTTTTATCCCTGGGAGGACATCTTCTGCCTCCTCCTGCTGTTAGGCCTCTCTGTAGAGATCCCAGGACGCAGCTGGAGAGCTTGTGTGGGCCCCTCTGTGAGCCAAGCTCCGGCATCCCATCTGGAAGTGTGCGTGGCAGGAACCTTCCCTCTTCCCCCCATCTCCTGGTGAAAGCAAATAAACCAGTGGGTCCCACGTCCTGCTGGGACAGGAGGTCTTTTTCTTTTTCTTTTTTTTTTTCCTTTGGCCTCCTGGTGTTGATGTCCTTCTATCTTCATAGGAGGCTCCAGCAGACTTTGGCCTGTGAACGTCTCAGCTTTAGGTGAGTTCTATCAAGCCATAGAAATGGGTTGGACCACCTCCCTCCAAGTCTTGCCAAGAAAACTGGTTTCCAGTATTTGGCTTCCTGGATTATGGACAAACAGACTCCCATTAATACCCCTGACAAAGTCTGTGGGAGAAATCCCTGAATACTGCTCTGGGTGTGACAGATGGGGAAACTGAGGCAAAGGAGGAGGGAGAGGATTCCACACACATCAGAGTTAAAAGAACTAGAAAGAAAAACCCTGACAGCCAGGTCGGCTGGTCATGCTTCACCACAGCCCGTACTTGCCTAATTTCGTTACAACACACACAAAAGAGATAAACAAAGATGTAAGTTAGTCTAAACACCAAATTTTAGAAGTTTTCCCTCTGATGTCTAGTCAGCCATCCTGACCTTTACTGGGGTAAACCAACGTGCAGCAGCTGTGGACAGTTATTGGCTGTAAGTCAGAGAGACCCAAGACCTTGGTTAAAGAAGAGAGTTCAGCATCAGAAGGAGGGCGATGTGCTTGGCACCAGGAAGTGACCTGGTAAGTGATTCCTGAATCTCAGAGATCAAGGTACCAAGTTCATGACCCAAGAGGTGCCAGAAAAGCCCAGGCTATGCTGAGCAAAGGGTTTGGCTCACACGTGAAGGGGTTTGGCAAAAAAAAAAAAAAAAGCAGTTGCACCTGGACCTTCCTCAGCCGGGAGTCATCCAAGAAGATACTTTGTGCAGATGCTACCGAGATGACACGTCCCTTGCCGCCCATAAAAGTGATCTACAGCTGGCTGTGGACTTACCCAGCCATCTTGGCTGCTCAATAAGAAACAGATTTGGATTCCCTCACTCAGCCTGTCAGATTTTACAGCCGTCCAATGGTCTCCGGCAGTGTGGCCTCACAGTAAGACCCTGCAGGAGGGGGGCTCAGAAGCACTTGGCAGTGAGGAGAGGGACAAAAACTCCGCATACTGTGGGGGGTTGAGTTCAAAGCCAAGAACATTCCACTCCCAGCCAAGAAAGCATTTTATAGCCAGGAAGGTGTCTCTAAGCCAATAAGGTGTTATTACCTTTAAGCACGTCCCTTTGCCCTTTGATAATGATAATAAACTTTATTTTAAAATATTCGAAAATACCAAACAGGACATCTCACCTCCATACTTTGAACTTCCAAAGAGGAAAAGAAGTCCTGCTTGAAGTTGATGTCACTTCATTATATGCTCAGGCACTATCTGCCCCAATCCAATAAAAGACACACACACACATACACACACACACACACACACACACACACACACACACACACCCTCATCCCCTCATCCTTACCTGTGCTAGAATGGAATCTGGCCACCTTCAGTACAACGAGAGGAGCAATGAGGCTAATGAATTTCCTCTCCAGGGGTCTCCTGCCTAAAGGCCAGCCCACAGTCCAGGGAAAATTCATGGTAAACATCCTTTGTTTTGAATGGGGTTTAGCCCCCAAGATGCTTTCCAAAGCAAGGCCTCTGCAGAGGACTCTGTTCTAGAATTTTAATTAACTAGACCACAAAACCCACTTGCTCCCATGTTGAATTCTAAATTTGAATTTGAGAACAATTATTGTTCTTAAAATATAAATGACAGCAAGCAGGGGAATGTCATTTTCCTGGGCAAAATGGTTGAGCAGAGATGAATCATTGTACGAGGTGAAAACTAAGAGCACAGAATCTAGAGCTAGATGACGTAGGTTCAGATCCTGGCCCTGATGGTTCACTGGCTTGTGTGGAATCTTGGGTCCTGCTGTGGTTTGGATAATGGTTGTGCCCCAGTGGCACAAACTTTTGGAATTTGATGCTCAATGGTGTTGGGAGATGAGACCTTTAAGATGTGAGGTCTAGGGGGTAGTGTTTGGATCTTAGAGCATCACTGTCACAAACAGATTAATGCTGTCTCTTGAGAAGAGTGAGTTCTTGCTCCTGCAGGAAGGGGTTGATTTGGGGGGAGTGGATTGTTACAGAGATGGCTGCCCACAGGTTGTGCTCAATCTTCTTGTATACCTGCTGGCCTTTCTACTTAATCTCCACCATTCTGTGATACTAGTCCCACATCTGTAGACTTGGAAGCCTCCAGAATCATGAGCTAAATAAACCTCTACTCTTCATAATTCAGTTGCAAGTATTTCTGTTGAGCAACACAACAGATGAAGACAGACCCATTCTTTAACTTACGTGGTTAGTGTATGCTTATAACTTGGAACCATAACTTAGAACTAGAAATAATCTTATTTAATCATTGTCCCATGAGACTCACTCATGATTCAATGAAGAGAGTCCAGAATTCCCAATTCTCAGTCCTTCACTATTTGAATCAGAGTGGACCATGAGAGTATCCACAGTAGCAGAGGACAAGGAAAGGCAGGGGGTCTACTGAATTTTTTGCCCAAGATATTGGTTGGCTTAAGCTGGAAAATATCTGAGAGTCACTGGATGGACAACAGAGTTGCAAGTGCTATTTGAACTCTTAGGAAGCCAATGGATAGTGAAGAGACAGGTTCTTATTTCCTCCTCCTTTTGGGATTCAGTCCCTTATTTCTGGGGTGAGTACCATGCTGTATTTGTTTACTGATGACACACTCAGTTCATTGTGGAATATGCAGTCCTTTACTGGCTGACCTACATTAGTTAGCCATTCTTCACTGTCACTCCACAGACACAGGCTGTCTGACCACAATGGTCATTGTCTGCTGCCCATATGTATTCATGACTCCAGGCTCATACATGCTTCCTTCTCCTCCCTGCACTGTTCTTCCCCCTTTTCAAGTCTGTAGTCAGTCTTCAAGATCAAGACCAGTTTAACTCCTCTGTAAGGTTTTCTAGACATTATCACAAATTCTAATAACAGAAAAGTTGAGCACTGTGATAAATGGTTTTTATGATTATCTCATTTTATTCACTTAATCCTTGAAATTATCCCATGAAGTAGATATTATTGGATCATCAGAAAAGTCATGACGTATTTTTTTATGTTTTTCTATGAAAAAATGCATCATGACTTTTCAGAAGACCCAACATTATGATCGCTATTTTAAGATGAGGAAACCAAGGATTGGCAGAGTTGGGTAACTTGCCCAGGGTCACACAGCTAGTTAGAGGGAGAGTCAGTTTCAAGTCCAGGTTCGTCTGGCTCTAGAAGTAAATCTTCCCTATGGGTCCATACTGACTCTCCTAATGAACTTAATTTATGCTTTGGTTTCATCATTTTCTCAGTTTATCTTTACATCTTTCTATTCTCGACTAGACTAAAAGTCAGGTTGTATGTTAGTCTTTTATTTTTTAATCTCTAACACTTAGCTTACTGCTTAGCCCCTAATGAATATGTGACATGCATGTAAGTAAATTTGTTGGATGGAGAACTAGAAGAATAGGTGGATAGATGGATGGATGGGAAAATGGAAGGAAGAAATCAAGGAAGGAATATCCAGCTTTGGCTTTCTCCAAGGGGCAGATGATAAAACAAGTTAACATCTTCCAAGTACACCAAACATTGTGTTCCTTAAAGAGAATTTTAATGCTGATTGAAAAATGAGCCTAGAGAGTCAATACATATTTTATATTGACCCTTATTAATGATGGGAAGTTCAAAGGAAAGCCAAGTTGATAGCATGTACACCTATGGCAAGAAATGAGGAAGGTAAAAATGTTGAACAAAGTAGAAAACATCTGAACTTGTTCATAACCTTGAAGAATAAAGGCTTTGTGCTTCTTGAGCTGTCTTTTTACTTGGGAGAAACACACACACACACACATACACACACACACACACACACACACACCTTTAATTACTTCTATTCATGACTTTCCTTTTGGTATGTCCTTCCTAGAAGAAATCTCATCTGCAAACTTCAAATAGGTAAGCTTGCAGCTGCTACAGATTCAAGTATTTTCCATCAACTTGCTTTTTACAACAACTTGCTTATTAGGGATGCATAAAAAGATCTAGAGAAAAGGGAAACAGATTTCACCTCAAAATATACAAGGCACCCCAACAGTTGCATTAGGGGAAGTTTGGAAGTAGTACTGGGGCTCAGAGTTTAAACTGGTCTGGCAACCACCTCTCAGAGCATATGAGCCAGCATTGTTGTCATTCAATGTTTGCAAAGTATCTAGGTAAACATATGAGTCTCAGATAGGGATAGGGGAAGAGTCAGAATTATGAATGGTTGGTGCAGTGGCAGCTCAATGCTCTGGGATGCTGAGGCCATATGGGAAGGTCTCGGGTTGGAATCTTGAGGTCTCCCTATGCACACTGGATATGCACATGCATGTTCATAATCTGAGCTGTCTGGAACTTGGAGAGAATCATAGCATGAAGTCTGTTGAGGATGCCCCACCTCCCTCTTTCATGGATGAAATAAAAAGCTTTAAAAAAAAAATGATGAGTGGCACGCTAAAATCTAACCTCATTGTCTGCAAGGCCCAAACACTTTGAAGCAGTCAAAGCAGTGTTGTGTCTGGAACTTCCATGGGCATTCATGTCCAGCTATGAAGTAATTCCAGGTCAACCTGTGACAATGGAGCAACCCAGTACCCTGCCTCAGTCTGTCCCTAATGTGGAGAGGCTGACCACTCACCTGACTTGAAGCTTCTGCCATCTTTTTTTGATCCCAAAGAGGATAAATTCAAACCCAGTTTCATAAAGAATCCAATGATTTAAGTTTAGTAATTTGTAGATATCTCAGCAAAGAACTTGCTTTAGTTCTAAGCATATACCCTTGCTTTAATTAGATGTCTGACGTTGTTTTCTGCCTTGAATTTTATTAATTAGGCTACTGCCCTGTACATGCTCTGCTTCCTACATATGAGAAATAATAATTGCTTCCAGTAGTGGAGCATTAATTATGTGTGAGTGACTGCCAAGTACTTGATGGGACACTGTTTCATTTAATCCTCAGAAGCAACTCTGAGAGAAAAGAGCTTGTTCACCTGATTTATGGATGAGAATAATGAGATTTATCAAGTTATTCGATGACAGACACAAGACTGGTACTCAGGCCTTGTTTTCAACTCCATAATCCTTCTTACTATGGTGAAATACTCTTCGACTTTCCACATCTTTAGTCAAGTCTCCCCTAGGCTCCTGATGACAGATGAAGACAGACCCATTCTGTCTGCAGTTCTGTTGTCCATCCAGTGACTCTCAGATATTTTTCAACTTAGGACACCCAATATCTTGGGCAAAAAAAATTCAGTAGACTCCCTGCCTTTCCTTGTCCTTTGCTACTGTGGATACTCTCATGGTCCACTCTGATAGAAAGAGTGACATGCTGAGAACTGGGAATTCTGGACTGTCTTCATTGAATCATGAGTGAGTTTCATGCAATAATGATTAAACAAGATTACCTCCAGTTCTAAGTTATGGTTCCAAGTTACAAGCATATACCAACCATGTAAGTTAAGGTCTGTGCTTCACCCTCATGTGGGCATGATACAACTGAAGAAGTGTCTGGAAATTTGTAATTATATATATATATATATATATATATTACATTTTTCAGAAGGTGAATGTGATCTGTGTACTGAGTCTAATAGAAATGAATCAGAGAAGTTATGTCAACATGATATAAAAAGCCTTCTGGTTGGACTTGTGTCTGAAGGCACAATCTTATCTTAAAGATGCCATAGACCTGGGAGCCAAACAAAGGATATTTGTTACTGCACGATCATCGTTCTGCTCAATTAGGAACCAAGACCACTTCAAAGACCATTTGTGACCTTGGTGAGAAGCTGTTGCCAAGGTAGAGTCCCTGTGTCCCAGCTGCCCATAAACATGGCTCCAAACAGCAGGAAGACACTGCACAAAGTGGCTATGGTAGCCAGAGCAAAGGGGTAGAGACTCAGGAAGTAGATATGTCTCCCCCAGCAGCTCTGATTGAGCCAGGAAGGGTTCAATATCCTAACTGGCCAAGACAAACACAGACTAGCACTGACGGGAGGTGAGCCATCGGGTAACAGCTGAACCACCACAGTCATCAGCCTTCTGAAAGACGGTCACCACAAGAACAAAACCAGGGCTTGTGGTTTCCTGCTGTCCTCTCTGGTACACAGCTCGGGCTTCCAATGACTCATGGCCAATGGCGTGCCAAGATTTTATGTCCCATCTCCAATGGGGCCCAACCTGTGCCACAGTCATTCCCACTGCTTCCTCCTCCTGAGGAGCTTAATGAGGGGATTAACCATGACCAGGATGTGAGTGGACGTCTTCACATGAGCAGCCTGGCTGTAAAACGAGCCACATACAGCCACGCGAGGACAAAGCAGGAAGTTGTAACTACCAGCTGCACCAAACCAGGGCGTCTGTATCTTAGCACTGTTGATTGTATGGGGAAGAGAGGAAGCTACCACTTCTTAACCTCAGGCCTCCAGAGACATGGTGCAACACAGTGAGTAGATGTGTGGGCATCAGATTGTATCTGGCCTTGTCACTTCCTTGCTGAGTGATCTTGGGAAGTTATTTAGTCCTCTGAATCTCAATATTCTCATCCAGAAAAAGTGAGTAATAGTAGTGTCGACCCCACTGGGTGGTTTTGAGATACTGAATCCAAAGTTTGATAAATGTTAGCTTTTATCATCACTATTTTAACTCCCACTGATAATCAAGTGTAGTTCTTGGTAGGAGCTGAAGAGGAGAAATGATTCCTAAAGGTATCAATACCCATTATAGAGTAGATGTTTTATGGAAGTCAAAACTAGAATCCAGTTCTAAATTGGGGGTGGAGAGAAGCCTTAAATAATATAGGCTGTGTTGTATGGATGATTAAGTCTAAAGCTCCTTTGGGATCTGTGTGTGTCTCAAGAGTAGCCTGACCGGGGTGACCATCTTGCTTCCTACCTGGCACTGCCATTAGCAACCCAAAGCCTGACCCATCCTGGTGCTGCAGTCAGTAGCAAACTGAACTGTCATATGGCACTACAGGTTCGGATCTCCATGCTAGTTGAAAACACACCAGGCATGAGCAGGCATGCCAGGATCCTGAGGAACAAGAAGACTCAGGAAAGTGGATTGCATGTCATAAGACCTGGTTGAGAGTGTTTCTCTCTCTCTCTCATGGACATACATGTGCTCTCTATCCTGAATAAAATAAATAAGCTTTTGAAAAATAATCATCATAATCCAAACCCCAGTCAAATTCAAGCCTGATATTGAATTCCACCAACACTTATTGAAAACTTGTCACATGCCAGCCACCGTGCTAGGACTGGTGTAGGGGCTGAGGAGTATGACCGAGAGGAGTAAGCCATGGCCTCTGTTTTAGAGATGCCGGTAGGAGAAATGGACTTGGGTGTATTCAAATCACATGAAGCAGGCAGATTGCTGCTCCAGGGCTGAGACAAACTGCATGCAAGGCACATGGGGACAGATAGGTTCTGAGAGAGTCTATCTGTAAAGGCTTTTTGGAAAGTATGTGTTTAAGATGGGTATCTAAGGTCAGTGTGGGACCAGCAGTTAGCATAATGACTATGTCGCTCGACTCCCACGTGGTTGACCGCGGTTCGAGTCCCGGACCCGGTGGCTTAAACTCATGCCAGGCGCGCGTATGTGCGTGCCCAAGATTTCTAGAGGAGAATGGAGATGAAGGGATTGCGACATGGCCATCCCCTCTGGGGAGTGATTTCTCGCATTCTATCTCTGTCTCTGTCTGTCTGGTGAGTGCACGCACCCTATAGCAAAAGAAAAACTCTCAAAAAAAAAAAAGGTCAGTGTGAAGAGGAGGAAAGCAGTAGAAATAAAGGAATCATCTTTTGTAAAAGCAGTGTCATAGCTTAGAGAGAAGAAAGGGGGAAAACTAGAAAATAGAGTTGGGAAGGTTGGAGAAGACCAAATTGTGTAGAGTATTGAGTCTGGCTGAAAGATGTAGATTCCCATGTGTATACTGGGAGGCGAGCTGTCTTGGGAATAGGAGTCCAAGTGTTGACACTGAAATGGATTTGAGTCATAGCTCAACTTTGTGCACAGGCGCTGACCTTGGAAAAATATTTCACTCTCTGGACCAAAGTCCCTAGGGCAGAGCAGGGGTCAGAGCAGTGACTAACTCACTGGGTTGTGGATACACACAAAACGCTCGGCATAGTGCTTCAACCCAGTAGACTCATAAATAATTCAGGCCTGAAGAGTGGAGCAGCAGTAAATGCAGTGCTCTGTGAGGCTCAACCATGGAGGAAGGTTCTTGGTTAGCCTCCAGAGACCTCCCTAGACATGTGCTTGCCTGTGATCTGGAGCTGCCTAGAGCTGGGGAAGGGGCAAGGTTTATGGCTTCAGGACCCCATTGTGAGTGCACTCTCTCTCTCTCTGTTTCTCTCTCTGTCTTGTTCATAAAAGAAAAAAAAAAACCTTTAAAATCTATTGCTATCATCATCAACAATCAATGAGCTGTTGTAATAACTTAGGGGGAAATGACCACCTGATTAGTGAAAAGCAAAAGAAAGAGTGTGTTACCTTTAAGAGGCAGAATAGGGAAGGGGATGAAAAGTGAAAAAAGGAGCCAATGAGGGCTTACGGATCCAGGCCATGAGCCCAGGAGTACGAGATGGTGTTACCAAGGTGGGCTCATGGTAAAATGATCTTAGCTTTGGGTGTATTGGATAAAAAGTGGCTGGGAAATCCTTCAGGTTGATCTTTTCAATAAGGATTTCAAATGCAAGTGTCCAAACTTTGGTAGAATTTTTAGTTAAGAGATTTCAATTGGAGGATCACGTATGTAGAAAGTCAAGCTTTTGGGATGATAGGATGGTCCTCAAAGAGTCTTCAAGAGCACTATCACTGCTGAGAAATGGACTTCATGAAATGTGTATTTATGAGAGAGGATTAAAGAAGGGAAATGGATTAAGAACCAGGCAGTTGCTGTGTTTCAGAAGCCTCGGAGTGGAGGTTTTAGACAGGCTGTTGGTGGTCAGCTCGATAGACGGGAATGGAGTCAGTCACTTGATAATATCTTCCATCAGCATCTCAGGGTAGCCTAGTCTGTAAGGCACTAAGGAGAAAATAATTCCGGGTGGGGTTGTGCGTTTCACTTATGAAACAAAAAATTGAGAAGTTACAGAAATGTAAGAGAGAGGAAAGGAGGTTCAAATAAATCTGGGGTAAAACAGGAGCGAAATGTAGGAGAAACCATTTGAACCCTTTTGAAGAGTAGAGGAAACATCTCCAGAAGAAAAATAGATTTTATTCTTCATTCAATGCTCAGTGGAAAGAGGTTATTGGTATGGGACCAGCAGTTAGCGTAATGGCTATGTCGCTGGACTCCCACATAGTTGACCGCGGTTCGCATCCCGGACCCAGTGGCTTAAAAATCTCACGCCAGGCACATGTGCATGCGTGCCCAAGATCCCGAGAGGAGAATGGAGGAGAAGGGACTGCGGCGTGACCATCCCCCCTGGCGGGTGATTTCTTGCTTTCTGTCTCTCTCTCTCTCTCTCTCTCTCTCTCTCTGTCTGTCTGGCGAGCGTACGCACCCTATAGAGAAAAAAAAAAAAAGAAAGTAAAGAAAAGAAAAAAAGAAAAGAGGTTATTGTTGATCTAAAGACAGATAGGAAAGTGTGTGAATTATGGACTCAGAGGTAGTTCCCAGCAAACAGGACCACATTTTATGTGAATTTCAGAAAGAAAGGTTGTATTTTAAAGAAAAGTATTATTTTTATTGGAGTAATTGGTGGTGTGCCTTTGGTATTCCTGTATCTTCTAATTAATAATACACTCTAATAATTTGATAAGATTTCATCCTTTTTTTTTTTTTAAATGTGGAGTGGGATTTTTTTGGCCAGGATTTCTCCTGAGAAGCTGAGTAGTGGGAAGGAATAACTGCAAAAGTTGATTTAAAGTCCAAAGTTGAGTCTGATCATCACCGCATTAAGTCTCAGTGATCTGCCCTGCTGAAGGATAGTGCCCACCAAGAAGGTGGACTGAGGTTCAAATGAGATGACGCAATAACCTGGCTCTGTAAAATTAATTTGTAACTAACTAGAGTTGGTTACATATTTTTTTTCCCATTGCCAGAGGGGGTGCATGTGCTTACTAGAAAGAGACAGAAAGACTCAGGCAGCAGAGGGAGGTAGTGGGGCCCAATGGGGTATGGTCATGCTGCCATCCCTTGGCCTCCATTTCTCTACTCTGCTGAGATTTGGAGCATGCATGTGCATGTGTGTTTTTCAAGCCACTGGGGCCAGGGTTTCTAACTCAGTCAGCCATGTGGGATCTGGCTTTCTTAACCACTAGGACATATGGCTGGCCCTGTTACTTTCATTCATCATATTACAATGTATCATTGTTTCTGAAGCTGTTTTTGGACTCATCCATGACTTGAAGGGAGAATGCTGCCTGGGATGAGCAGCATGGAAAGCTCATTTGTGCCCTAGGAAGTAGTGTATGAGGCCGAGCCAAGCAACACAGTCCCTGTCAAACACCCTGAGAAATGTGCCACTACAACTTTGGGGGTAGGGGAACTTCATGGGCTCACCATTAAGACAGACCTCGTCTCCCCGACGTTTTTCCAGTGGTGTCTCCAGCATGGTTTTAAATGACTAAAGCTCTAAGACTCTCACCGCTTCCCTTGCTACGCACGTTTGCCATTTCCCAGATTTCATCATTAGGGCATTTCCTGAAATTCAGCCCAATGTGTTCCTTTTTTTCTGATTTCAAAAAGGATTCTGTTTCAAGCCTCAGCTGTCAAATGGGGAACCCAACTGTGAACAGTAGCACATTTGACTATGACATCAGAGTTTCCAGTGGGAACTTGTCTCCCCACCCCAAGATCCAATTCTCCCTTTGATTCAGGATTTCAGAATAATGCATCAGTTTCGCCAGACCTCACTAAGGGGCTGCTGCTCAAGCCAATAGCAGCAGGACCCCAAATTTCCTTGGAGGTCGGCAGCTTACCAAGATTGTCTGCCATCAACCCCCCCCCAACCTGATCACCTTCCCCAAACCCCATTTTTATGCAGATCAAAGTCTTTTGCATATGCTAGTGAAAGTCAGAGGTGCAGGTCAGACTGAATGAGTGTGGGATTCTGAAGGAAGCTGGCAGGACATCAAAGGACAATTGGGTGGGACCTGAGTCCTTTCTTTGAAAACTCTTTTCTATTGTTTCCCAGACTTCTTCAGTTTGACACGTTGAATTTGCTCCCTGCTCCCACGGTCAACTTTACAACCCCATCTAGTTGGCTATTCGTTCAGCCATCTCATGCTCAAGTTCCTTAGGTGTTTACACCTAACAACGAGTGAAGACACGTATGTGCTGATCTGTCCATGTGGACAAATGCCCATGCCCACCACACTTAGAACCAACTTGTTTTAAGCCCCTCAACTCAGAGTTAAACTTCCTTTCCTTTTATCGCCAAAGTATTTTGTTACAGCCTCTGTAACATGTAATATGTTGTTCGTGGCTCTTCTAGGTCATACACAGAGATCGTGTCCTCCTAATCATTTCTGTGCCCTTTCGCAGGTCAACACAACCGTGCTGCCCTTGAAGACTTCAGTAAACCATTCAAGAGGACTGTAAGTAATCTTAAACTTCCTCCTAATTTTTATAAGTATCCATTTTTGCCATAGCAAAAACTTTCTTTAACAGTTTATTGGGACAGCTTCATAGCCTGGTAGTGAAGGTAGTCAGATCCCACATGCATGGCCAGCTGAGTGAGTGGTTTGTATCCTGGACCCGGATGTTTGAGAAATACACCTGACATATGTGCGTGTGTGCCTAGAATCCCGAAAGGAGGGATAGCTGGAGAAGAAGGAATTGCAGCATGACTGTTCCCCATCGGGGTGCTTTCCCCTCTCCTTCCTCCTCTTTGTCTCTGTCTGGTGAGGGTATATACCCTCTAGCACATATATACACACAAGATTACGTTTCCATGTGTGAGATAGAGGAAGAAAGAGACAGACAACAGAGAGACAGTGATCCCAATGAAGTCTTGATGCAACCATCCACCTCCAGCCTTCACCTAGCCTTGGATCATGGGCAAGTGTGTGCCCAGCATTTTCAGGGAGGTCTCCAGACTTGAACCGTGAACCTTTCCTCACAGAACATCAAGTTTCACTGCTACACCCCCATCAGTCCTTTAGTATACACTTTTTTACAAATTTTTTTTATTTTTGAGAGGTTTTTGCTACAGGACACTCGTGCTCACCAGAAAGACAGAGACAGAGAGACAGAAAGTGAGAAATCATCCCCTGGGAGGATGGCCATGCTGCAATCCCCTCTCCTCTCGGGATGTCGGGCACATATGCCTGGTGTGAGTTTAAGCCACTGGGTCTGGGACTCGAACCATGGTCGACTACATGGAAGTCCAGCGACACAGCCATCACACTAACTGCTGGTCCCTAGCAAAAACTTTTTGAGAACTGAATTGTCACTTTGATGGGCCAGAAATATATATATACATACACACACACAAATATGTATTATATATAATGTATATATGTATTATACATATATGTATATATCATATATAAAAATTATATACTGTATATCCTATAATATGTATCTATATATATCCATATATCCTATACTAATTATTAATGTTACATATCATTTTCATATATATATTTATATTTGAGATTATTGCTTCCTAACGTAGATCAGTATAAAAACAGACATTATGGACGTAATATTGAGTTATTAGGAAAGTCACGACACATTTTTGCATAGAACGCTGTAGAACAGTACGTCCCAGCTTTTCTGACAACCTAAGAGATGAAAAAGCATTGTGGCCCTCGTAGGTGATGTTCACTGAGCACGTCCCTCTGTGATGTGTGCCGGTTAGGGTCATCCCCTTTGGCCTTTAATGTCGGGCTCACCCCTTGGTCTTCACCTTCTCTCCGTTCTATTCCTCCTGATGATCCCCCACATCGGCTGCTGTAGTCCACCAATTCCCAGTGTCACCAGAACAGACGTGTCTGTCAGCCTCCAAACTCGTATACACACTGCCTCCATCCAGGTGTCTGACGAACATAGCAAACTCAGCTGCCCCACACTCACTCCTTGTCTTCCCAGAAAGCTGCTTTACGTGTTGCCTTCCCCAACACAGCTGATGGCAGCTCCATCCTTCCCGTGGCTCAGGCCAAGGTCCTTGGATTTTGATCCCTTCTCTCAGACCTTACATCCACTCCAGAGGAAGTCCTGCTGACTTTATCTTCAAGGCATATCCAGAGTTCCGCCATTTCTCCCCACTTTCCTTGCCGCCATTCCAGTCCAAACCATCACCGCGTCGTGCCTAGGCTAGAGCTGCATCCCGAAAAGGGGCTCTGTGCTTCTATTCCTGCACCCTATGGGACTGTCCCCCAGAAGCAACCCAAAATACACATTCTATCAGATGTTGACTTTCCAACGATGCCCACTTTCCTTAAGGGGAAAAGCCAGAATCTTCCCAAAGCCTGGCAAAGTTGGGGTCCATGGTTCTCTGATCACATGACCTGATGCCCCTCCCCACCATTGCTCACTGGACCACTGCCCCGTTGTCCTCCTACGGTTCTGTGGACATGCCGGCTGGCTCTCACCTTAGGCCTCTTGTCTGCAGTTCACTCTGCCTGTGCTAGTCCTCCTCCTGACACCGCTTGACCAATTCCTCACATGTTTCGAGTCCCAGTGTGCTTTGCCCAAACCACCTTGCTAAAGCCACCACGTGCTCACCCTCAACACTCCCTAGTCCTCCTTTGCTCTCCTTTTTTCCATAAAGCTTCTCACCTTCTAACATATAATGTAAAGTTACTTGGATTTAATACTTGGTTATCAAGACAAGCAGATGGCATAATTGCTAGACTCCCACATAGATGGCCACAGTTCAAATCCTGGACCTGGTGGCTTAAAACTCAAGGCTAGTTTGTGTGCATGTGTGCCTAAAATCTCAAGAGGAGAATGGAGGAGAAAGGATTATGAAGTGGCCACCCCCTTGTGGGGGGCATTCTCACTTTCTGTCTCTCTGTCTCTCTTTGTCTCTCTGGCAAGTACATGCACACTATAACAAAAATCTCTAAAAAACAGAATACTTGGTTATCATTCTTTCTCTTGTATATTGCAAGCTTTGTGAGAGCACAGTTTTTGTCTCATTTGATTTTTTTCTTGTGTGTTTTTTTTATTTAATTTTTTATATTTAGAGAGATTTCTGCTATAGGGTACGTGTACTCATCAGAGAGACAGGCAGAAACAGAAAGTGAGAAATAATCCCCCGGGGGCATGGTCATGCCACAATCCTTTTTCCTCCCTTCTCCTTTCAGGATTTTGGGCACACACACACATATGCCCGGCATGAGTTTTAAACCACCAGGTCTGGGACTCGAACCACAGTTGACTACATGGGAGTCCAGCGATGTAATCATTATGCCATATGCTGGTCTATCGTCACATTTGTAAGTGTCTGGGTCCACATCATGGGCACTCAGTAAACACTGTAAAATGGGTAGGTAGGAAATAAAAGAGGCCACTGGAATCGAGATACTCAGATTTCTTGTCTCAGACCTCCATGTGGCCTCAGCACCCTGAGCATCAACACATTCATAGACCCTCCAGCTCCAGCTCAAAATCCAAAGCTCTAACACCTTCCACTACACCCCACTCCTCTAAACCCCCACCCACTCTATGCCTTGAGAAACCATTTGTGTCTGCCAGTATGTAGCAAGGCATTATTTAATTTGCCTGAAACCAAATCCAATTAAGGATAGGAGCTTTCTCTGTCACAAGTGACAGCTCGGTGGGTGGACGCTAATAAAATGTGACAGTGTAGGCAGATCCTAGGGCAGACTGCTCCTCAGAGAGAGAATTACAGCCTGTCACAGCTCCTGGAGTGATCATCCTCTGCTGCTCTCCAGGCTCATAGGGAGCGTGCAGGGTGTGGACTGTCAGATCTGCAGAGCAGTGGTGGAGGAGGCTCGTTTGTTGGGAAAACTGGAGTGTTTTCCACCTATCACAAGAGGGACTGTCTCTTATTTTAATAACTCCAGCTCCATTCATTGGGTACAGTCTTTCATAAGGAGATCTCAATTAAGTAATATCAACTCAACTCAAAAACTTTCAACTCATCCAGGGCTGACCCTGTGGTCCTGTGGTTAAGGGAATCAGACCCCACGTGACCTACTGTGCAGTTTGAATCCAGGTCCTGGTAGCTTGAAAAACACATGAGATGGGGCCATTAGGTGATGTGATGGTTGGAGCGCTGGATTCCCGATTACCACATGGCCAACCCTGGTTTGAGTCCCAGACCTACTGACTTGCTTACTCACTTTCCCTCTCTCTCTAGTGAGTGTGCATGTCCTATAGCAAATTAAAAAATAACAGTTATGGGGACCAGCAGGTGGCGTGGTGGTTAAGGTGCTGGACACTCTGACATGGCTGACCACCGTTTAAGTCCTGGACCTGGTAGCTTGCTTTCTCACCTTCCCTCTCTTTCTCTCTCTGTCTGTCTTTCTCTGGTACAATTAAAATAAATGGATGAATAAATAAAATAAAATTAAATAAATCTTTTAAAAAATAACAATTATAATTGTAATAATAAATTAAATGATTATTTAAAAAAAAATAAAACCACACATGAGGTGGTCGTGCATGTGTGCCATAAATTCCAAGATGGAAAAATGGAGGAGAGGGGGTTGTAGCATGGACACTGCCCATTGGGGTGTGCTTGCTCCCTCTCCCTCTCTCTCTTCCTCTCTGTCTCTCTGATGAGTGTACATTGCCTGCTAGGAAATTAAGAAAGAAAATGTTTAGGATCCGATTCTTCTAGTAAAGGTCCCAGTAATTTCAGGACAAATTAGCAATGTTTCAAGAGGAAGCATCAAACCACACATGACAAGCCTTCAAGATGGCGGGTCTTTTTCCTCTTCTTCCTTCTTTGTGAAACATTTGAGCAGTGGGTGTCATCTCGTATCTTCCTTGAGCTTTGATAAAAGAGACCTGCTGGACCAGCAGATAGCATGGAGGTTAAGGTGACTAGACTCACATGGCTCATAGCACGGTTCAAGTCCTGGACCCAGAGGCTTAAAAATCAGGCTGGGTATGTGTGTATGCCCCATATCCTCCCTCCCTCCATCTCTCTCTCTCTCTCTCTCTCTCTCTCTCTCTGTGAAGTACACACACACTATATCAACATTTTAAAAATAATAACAAATTAAATAAATAAAAAATTTTAAAAATAATAACAAATTAAATAAATAATTCTTTTTTTAAAAAAAATAAAGACTGAATCCCTGAATCCGTGAATGAATGAATGAATAAAAGATGATCTCACTAAGGTACCTCTTATTCAAATTGAAATCAAAAGTGATTAGATGATGATCTTGCAAATGAAAAAATAATCTAATAACACACAGGCGAGATGATGCTGCAGTAACAAACAGCCCCCCAAATTCACAGCTTACACAACAGATTCTGTTGGGAATATAAACTGGACAGCAAGGCAGCTTTTACAAAACTACACATGTGCTTCCTCTACAGCCCAGCAGTCGTTCCCTGGGGTGATTATCCCAGAGAAATGAATGCAAGATCCGAGACACACATGGTCATTGCAGCCTCATTCCTAACAGCCTGAAATAAAAACAACACAAGTATCTTTCCATGGGCTGGCAGTTGAAAGTGATCCATCTACACCTTTGAATACTTCTGAACAAAGAAAAGGAATCCACTGCTGACCCACAACAGTGTCCACAGATCTCCAAAGAATTGTGCTATTTGAAAAAAAAGACCAGTATGAAAGGTTAATGCCACTGGGCTACACACGTAAAAATAGCAAAATTTAAAGTATGTGTTAGATGTATTTTACCACAATACAAATAAATTTAAGAATACATGTTGGGACCAGCATTTAGAGTAATGGCTATGTCGCTGGACTCCCACATAGTCAACCGTGGTTCGCGTCCTGGACCCGGTGGCTTAAAACTCACGTCGGGCATGTGTGCGTGCGTGCCCAAGATCCTGAGAGGAGTACGGATGAGAAGGGATTGCGGTGTGGCCATCCCCACTGGGGGTTGATTTCTTGCTTTCTGTCTCTCTGTCTCTTTCTGTCTGTCTGGTGAGCACACGTGCCCTATAGCAAACACCTGTCAAAAAAAAAAAAAAAGAATACATGTTATTTTGAGCAGTGGGGGTCAGCTCATATCTTCCTTGAGCTTTGATAAAAGAGACCTGCTGCTCTCTTTCTTTTCTTTTCTTTTCTTTTTCTTTTTTTTAAGTTTTGCCATAGGGTGTGTTCACTCACCAGACAAGAGAGTGACAGAGAAAGTGAGAAACCACCTGCTCAGGGATGGCTATGCCACAGTCCCTTCTCCTCCAGTCTCCTTTTGGGATTTTGGCCACACAGACACATCCAGTATGTTTTCTCTGCTGCCAGGTCAAGGACTCAAACCATGTATCTAAGCTTTTTTTTTTTTTTTTCTTTAACTCATTCTTTATTAGAAGACACACCTCCCCAAGTTCAACCTTTAAAGGCCAACTTCTGTGCTTTTGCAAATATTACCCCTCCTGTCCTTTCTTCCTTATTTCCATACCCCAAATCTTACGCGTTCTGTAGGTCCTCACTGAAGTGCTGCCTCCTTCAAGTCTTCCTCTATCACTGCCTTAAAATCTTCCAGATCCAAGGCAAAGGAATGAATGAACGGATAGGTAAACCCTGCCCCCTAAAAGCAATGCTCCATCCCCTGATTCTTTCTGTAGCACTTGGTTGTTGCTCTTCCATTCCATTGGTGCGAAGAAGCTATTTCGATTCAATTCAGAAAACACCAACTGAGTTTTTACTGTGGCCAAGTTCATTGCCTAGTTGGGTGGGGAATACAGCCGTAGGAGAAACCCAGCCCGGCCTCTGCCTGTAGGTACTCCCAAACCCTTTTTGTTTGCACTGGAGAAAACTCTCAGATGCTCAAAAAAGAAAGTACATTCTTGGGACCAGTAATGTAATGGCTATGTATGTCGCTGGATGCCTATCTAGTCAACCGCGGTTTGAGTACTGGACCCAGTGGCTTAAATTCACACCGAGCGTGTGTGTGAGCGTGCCCAAGATCTCGAGAGGAAAATAGAGCAGAAGGGATTGCAGTGCGGCCATCTCCCCTGGGGGATGATTTCTCACTTTCTGTCTCTCTCTGTCTTTCTGGCGAGCGCACACACCCTATAGCAAAATAATTAAAAAAAAAAAAAAAAAGCACATTCTGGGACACTGGGGACACACTCCATGCCTTTTCTAAGAGGAATCTGACTCATATCAACATCCTTCATCAGGAGTAAGGCCCAGTGGTGAATGACCCCCTTCTGTGGCCCAAGCAAGACCCGCCAAGCTTTGGGATGAATGGCCTCATCCGTCAGGATCGCAAATAGCCTATTGTGGCTTCAGCTAGTCTGAAATGATAAGGTTAGAAAACCAAACGATATTGTCCCGAGTGTTCATAAAAATAAGCAGAAATTAGAGAAGCCTTAGCGTTCCTGGGAGTTATCATTTATTATTATAACCTTGCTCATTTCAAGAGTGATCCTGGAACATTTAAAAAAATTAAAATAAAATAAGATGGCAACATAATACTGCTATTTAAAATAAATCATAGAATCGCTTCTCGGCCCTTTGGCTAAGATCAAGTGTAAAATAAATCATAGCTGAATACCAGAAAACTCCAGACTATTGCATTTAACTGCGTGAGTGGCTGATATTAAGTGAAGTGGCTCCAGGATTTTTATTTATAGAAACAACTTGGGTGTTGGTCTGAGATGTGAAATACTCAAGTTTTCAAACAAACACGAGTCGCAAAGACTTGCAAATAGTGAACCATTTGGATAAAAAAAAAAAATTTCTTAAAAACTCTAATTAATAGGAAAAACATTGCATATTAGATAAAACCTAATAAAAAGACTGAAAGGATGTAAAAATTATACACACACAAATGGGAAAGTTGTATTGTTTTATTTTTAAAAAAGTAAATTTTTTTTTTGAGAGGTTTTTGCTATAGGGTGTGTGCGCTCGCCAGAAAGACAGGGAGAGACAGAAAGCGAGAAATCACCCCCCCAGGGAGGATGGCCACACCTCAATCCCTTCTCCTCCATTCTCCTCTTGGGATCTTGGGCACGCACGCACACGCGCCCAGTGTGATTTTAAGCCGCCGGGTCCGGGACTTGAACTGCAGTCTACATGGGAGTTCAGCAACATAGCCATTATGCCAACTGCTGGTCCCCAAAAATGTAAATTCTTGTCCCCTCCCCAAGAAGGAGGTGAGGGGCCTAGGTACTGCTGAAAGTGGACCAGCTAGCCAACCGTGTTCCCTACTTTAAATTTGCAAAAGGCTCCTCATTTGGGTGGATACAGCACTTCAAACTCATGGCTTGACCCCTGAGCAGGCTTTATGCTAAGAAAGAGTTTCTGCCTCCCCATCCCAAGAAATGCAGGTCTCTTCTGTGCTGAACAGGCCCCAATCAAACTCTCCCTGTGACAGAAGTCATGTCTCACCTTTTAGGGGATAAAATATTAATATGTTCTCTTTTTATACTCTAATGTATTCTTGTTTTGACATTTTAAAGGGCATTCATTTCAGTCTATATATCTTCATTCAGGTTTGTTTCTTCAGGTAAATAGCCACAATAACAATAAACTGAAGCGTGAAACTGCTTACCATTCACAGCCATTTCCCGTGTGCCAGCAGGGTGCCACACGCTTTCTATTTCTTTATGGTCTCGTGTCATCATTTTCTCCATTGTATAGATGCAAAGTCCAAAACTCAAAGGCTAAGTTGCAAAAAATAGCACAACTAGGAATTTTTTTTTAAGGTTTTTGCCATAGGGCCTGTGCACTCACTGGTGAGAGATGGACAGACAGAGAGAAAGTGAGAAATTGTCCCGGCCCGCGGGACAGTAGAACAGGTTTCCTGAGGGAAGGAGTGAGAGACGGGACGAACGGCGCACTATCACAGCACGGAGACGATGCAGTGTCTCTTCAGGGTCGTCTCTTTATTGTAGGCAGCACGGAGACAACACAGTGTTCAGGGTCATCTGGAGCCAACACAATGACGCCACAGCTCAGGGTTGTCCAGAGACTACACAGCATTGCAGCTCAGGGTCGTCCGGAGACGACGCGGTGTCGCAACTCAGGGTCGTCCAGAGAGGACGCAGTGTCGTAGCTCAGCGTCGTCTTCTTCCTGGTCATCTGGCGATTATGGGCCAGAGAGCATGCTTATATACACATTGGTGGGTCGTGATTGGTTGAATGAAGGATAGCAAAAGGTAGGTTATGATTGGTTGCTTTGTGGACCAATCATGAGGTATCCGGATATGCAAATCTGAGGGATTCTAAGCTCACCAATTCGCTATGTGAAGTGGCCAATCAGAGTGTGGTATTAAAGGTGAGGTTTTTGAAGGGGAGCCAATTGTGGCCTTTGTAATTGTTTGCTCTCTGAGCCTAAGATGGCAATAGTAAGAGACTCATGAAAAATGGCCTCGGCAGACTCACTGGTGCACAGCCTCCACAAGAAATCATGCCCCGGGTGATGGCCACGCTACAATCCCTTCTCCGCCTTTCTCCTCTTAGGACTTTGAGCATGCACTCACATGAGCCTAGCATGATTTTCAAGCTGCCCAGTGCGGGACTTGAACAGTAGGCAGCCATGTGGAATCCAGTGCCTTAACTGCCATGCCACCTGCTGGCCCCAAGACCAGGATTTAACCCACATCTTTGTCATTCAGAGCTTTTTCTCCCATCAAATATGCTTGAGATTTATTTATTGTAGAACATTTAAAACCAGATAAACACTGAAGGAACTAACCATCACTCTAACCTTACCACCTCATGTTAGTGTGGTGGGATTCATCCTCCTGATATTGTCAGTATTATAGAATGATCCTTTTTAGTTACAATCAATAGAATACAATTTTTGTTTGTTTGTTTGTTAGAGGTTTTTGCCTTAGGGTATGTGTACTCGTCAGAGAGAGAGACAGACAGACAGACAGACAGACACAGTGAGAAAGAAAGTGAGAAATCACTTCCCAGGAAGGATGGCTATGCCCCAATCCCTTCTCCTCCATCCTCCTCCTAGGATCTTGGGCACTCACACACATGTGCCTGGCATGATTTTGAAGCCATCGGGTCTGGGACTTAAACTGTGGTCGGCCATGTGGGAATACAACAACATAAATGGTATACCACCTGCTGGTCATGAGAGAGAATTCTTTAAAACAGTCGAGGCAATCCCTATTAATAGCTAGCCTCCATTACAGGTTAGGAAGAAGAAAGACAAATATCAGCTGCATTGTAACTGCTTTCTTTTAGCTTCTGTGAGTGTCATTATTAGAATTCCCACAATGTGGGGCCTGCAGATGGCGTAATGGTTAGGTTGCTGAACTCCCACATGGTCAACTGCTGTTCAGATCCCAGATCCAGCAGCTTAAAATTCACACCAGGCCGGTGTACCTACGTGCCCAAAATCCCAAAGGGAGAATGGAGAAGGGATTGTGGCATGGCCATCCCCCTGGGGGCTGATTTTTCTCTTTCGGTCTCTCTGTCTCTGTCCAGCACCCGCACTTGCCCTATGGCAAAAAATCTCTCTACAAACAAATAATAATGCTAGTAATTCCCAACATCACTCCTAGAATAATTTATTCTTGTTAATCATTGCAGCGACAATCCAGAATCTCTGCAGCTTTGGCTAGGGCAGTCAAGAAAATATAGATCGCATTTAATCAGGTCTCTGTTGAGAAGTGGAAGGTGCTGAATCGCGTTCCTGAGCCGCAACTGCTCTGTCTTACTAGAGGCCCCACTTGGGAGCCTTGTAGCTCCTTACAACCGACAGGCCAGCAATCATGCCCAGGGCTGCATCACTGCTGCCTTGGGAAAGTATCTCCAGGGACCAGCAGTTAGCATAATGGCTATGTCGCTGGACTCCCATGTAGTCGACCACAGTTCGAGTCCCAGCCCCAGTGGCTTTCACGGCATGTGTGCGTGCATGCCCAAGATCCCAAGAGGAGGATGGAGGAGAAGGGATTGTGATGTGGCCATCCCCCCTGGGGGGTGATTTCTTGCTTTCTGTCTCTGTCTCTCTCTGTCTTTCTGGCGAGTGCACACGCCCTATAGCAAAAACCTCTTAAAAAAAAAGAAAAGAGAGAGAGAGAGAGCAAAAACTTCTCCAAAAAAAAATAAAATAAAAAAAGTGTCTCCAGCAACTTGTACACACCACACGCCTTCAAATGTGGGACTTCATTTATGGCACCCATTGTATACAGGCCATCCTGGCTTCTAAAAACATCCTGCATCAGAACAGAAGGAACCCTTACAGGTTGAAAACACTTGATTCTCACAGGTGCAAGCACTGGAAAGAGT
>NW_006159553.1:589183-599417 GCF_000334495.1 Tupaia belangeri chinensis
AGCCTGTAGCCGAGTGGTTAAGGGAATCAGTTCCCACACAGCCAACCATGGTTAGAGTCCTGGCCCCGGTGGCTTGAAAAACACATTGGATGCATGTGTGTGTGCACTCAGACTCCCACAGGATGGGGAGGCAGAGGAGAAAGCCCTGCCGTGTGACCATGCCCCACTGTGGGGTGCGTTGTTCTTCTCCCTTTCTCTACCTCTCTGTCTCTCTCTCTGGCAAGTACATGCACCCTTTGGCAATTAAAAAAAGAAGAAGAAGAAAGAGTTGCTTCCAAAAGCCCAACTGCTTCTCTATGATGATTGAAGATAATTTTTGAGAGATTACTTTGTATTGGGTAGTGGACTGAACACTTAAGAATGATTTCTTTTAGTGTTCAGAATGATCTTATAAAGTAGTTAATACCCTCATTTTATAAACAGGGAACCTATCTTTGATTCAGTATTTGTCCAGTTTTTATTTTCCTTAAGGATACAAGAACCCTACTTGGCTTGAGGCTAGTGTGTTTTTGCCCACTAAGCAATATGACCTCACAGGCTTGGTTCAGCCCCAGAGGGAACGCGATGGTGGAGGAATCCCTTCTCTATCACACCCCTCTCCCTGGAAACTCTCTGGCCCTGGTGAGGCCAGGCTCTCCTGGTTCTCTCTCAGATAGAGCAGGATTAGTGTATTAGTCAACTCGACATCTTGTTCTTTTATCATTCTGGATCTGAGCCACACTCCACTTCCCACGTTGTTCTCTTGAGCATTTCAGGAAGTCCAGAAGGACCCGCAGAGCAAAGCAATGCACTCGGCCTCATTGCTAAGGACCTGGGAATCGCAGTATGTCTGCCACCCCTCTGTTTCTTAGGAAGAACCCCAGAGTAGCGATGACTCCTTGACAGAAAAGGAGGCTGCACCAGTTTTTATCCACATACGTCACGGCAAGCTTCTTTTGTGCTCATCTCCAAGGGGACAACTGGGGGGTTTCGATCACCATTGCCTGACGTCTCAGTCTTCCCAGCAAGAAATAATGCAGGGGTCCTTGCAGGAAATTCCAGTGTGCACACTTCTGGCAGCTCAGGCTGGCGTTCTCACTTCGTCTTCCGTGGCGTGGGGTAGCTAATGAAATGCTGCATTACTCATCTTGAAAGAAAACAGTGTCCCTATTATGAGGCCATCTATGCTTTTCCAATATTTTCTCAAAGAAGGAAAAAGGGTGTGTAAAGACGTGGCTGTCTGTGGACACTGCTGAGTTCATTTGGGCTGGTTCAGTTCCCTCCTGAAGCTTTAGGAGCACACACACACACACTTGGGAATATACATATATATATACACACGCGTATATGTTTAGGAATATATATATTTTTGCTTTGTTTTTTTTTTTTTTTTCTGGTTCAAAGGGGCAGGGTTCTCCCCTCCCCTTCTACACATTACAGTTGGCCGCTTGCACTGAAAAGCTGAACTTGACAGAGACAAAACCTACCTCGGAAGCTTTGCTCCAAAGTATTTCCATAAGCCCTCATTTCTGGGTGGTTACAAATAATTTGCTTCAACTTCATTTCTTTTACTCCAATATATGGAAAAACAAAAACAAAAACAAAAAACAAAACCAACCAACTTCTGTCATAGGCAATGGAAAATAATTAAGACATTCGCCCGGTGGTGGGTGTTCTGATGGCAAGCCCCATGAGCCTCCAGTCTCTTGCCGAATTCCCGCATTGCTGATGGACAGAGTGGCCGAAATTCCAGACATGGATGAAAAGGAGCGCTGGTTGTGTTCCACCCTTCAGGCTCCCTGCCTCTCTGTCCCCTTCATCTTCTCCATTCTCTGCTGCTATCTCTTGAAGGGATTGATTTTGCCAACTCCCAGGACCCTCCTTCGTAATCTATTCAATATGTGCTTTTCCCTTGGAAGAAATACAGTAGCCTCGTGTGCGTGTCCTATCTGCTCCTCATTTCCTACCCTGTGAATTATGTCATCTCATTTTTGTGCTGTTGCCAATGGGAAAAGGCTGTGCAGATCAATTTGGCCAGACCGCCTATGCCCCTAGAAATACCAATTAGACCACCGCAAAGCTGACTCGCGCCCAGGAAGACCGACCTCAATTTCCTCTCCTGTTCTTTGTTGGGTAAACATTTGGCCTGAGGAAGGTTCCTGGCTCTGTCATTTGACCCACAATGCTTCTGCCACTGTCTACTCTCATGGTGGGACAAGTGTGTGTGTGTGTGTCCTGTAAAAGCCACAGCAATGTTCTGAGATGCTACATCTGGGAAGAGCTCTATTCTGGCTGTGGAACATGGCCGATGAATTTTGATCCGAAGGGGAGACTTTTTCTCACCCTCCTGAATTTCAACAGAACACCTTCCTATAAAGTGGGAAACTGTTGTGATTTATAGACTGAGATCATTAGGTTAGAATGTAAGGAATGAATAGGGGCTGGCAGGTGGTGTAGTGGTTAAGGATATTTGGCTCCCACATAGCTGACGGCAGTTCAAGTCCCAGACCTGACACCTCACTTTCTCACTTTCCCTTTCCCTCTCTCTCTCTCTCCCACTTTGTTCCTCTCTGGTCAAATTTAAATAAATAAATAAATAAACGTATGTATGTATGTAAATAAAATAATTCTTTTTGTTGTTGTTATTGTTGGAGAGGTTTTTGCTATAGGGTGCATGCACTCACCAGAAAGAGAGAGACAGAAAATGAGAAATCACCCCCCAGGGGGGATGGCCATGCTGCAATCCCTTCTCCTCCATTCTCCTCTTGGGATTTTGGGCACGCACGCTCACATGCCCGGTGTGAGTTTAAGCCACCGGGTCCAAGACTCGAACCATGGTCAACTACGCAGGAATCCAGAGACATAGCTATTATGCTAACTGCTGGTCCCTAAATAAAATAATTGTTAAAAAGTTATCTATAGGGACCAGCAGTTAGCTTAATGGCTGTATTGCTGGACTCCCACGTAGTCAATCACGGTTCGCATCCCAGACCCGGTGGCTTAAAACTCACGCCAGGCGCGTGTGCGTACGTGCCCAAGATCCTGAGAGGAGGATGGAGGAGAAGGGACTGCAGTGTGGCCATCCCCCCTGGGGGGTGATTTCTCGCTTTCTGTCTCCGTCTCTCTCTGTCTTTCTGGCAAGTGCACATGCCCTATAGCAGAAAACCTCTCCAAAAAAAAAAAAGTTATCTACATTCAAAAAGAAAGAATTTAAGGGAATACAGTGCTCCTGTCTACACAAGAGTGAAGAAAGATAAGACCTTCACATCAAATTACCTGGAAAACTGTTTCGTTATTTAGTTTTATGTCTTTGAGGAAAACACGTGCTTTTAGAATTTTGTGAGTTGTTTTAATACAACCTTGTCTTCTTTGCAGAAGCCATTTCCAGGGCACAGGAGATTGGTCTCCAAGGCACCCTTTGAACCTAAGACCCTCAGAGATCACACCTGTAATCCGGTCACACCGTCCAGGAGAGACACTGGATATGCAGGTGAGTGATCTGAAACATTCAGGTGTACTTTGCAGAGGAAAAATATTTCCCTCTCTTTCTTTTCCCAACTCTGTTCATCATTGATGGATGGATAGAGGTCTGATAAAAGTTGGACTTATATATTTACAAGTTGCCAAAGGGGCACCAGCAGTTGGCATAATGGTTATATCTCTGGACTCCCGCGTAGTTGACTATGGTTCGAGACCCGGTCCTGGTGGCTTTAAACTCATACCAGGCATATGTGCAAGGATACTTAGAACCCCAAGAGGAGAAAGAGGAGAAGGGATTGCAGTGCAGTCATTCCCCTGGGGGGTGATTTCTCACTTTCTGTTTCTCTATCTCTGTCTCTCAGGCGAGCACATGCACCCTAAAGCAAAAGTCTCTCTTAAAAAGTGGGGGAGAGGGGCGGCAGGTGGCGTATAGTGGTTAAGGGCACTGGACTCCCACATGACGGACTGCAGTTCGAGTCCCAGGTGTGGCGGCTTACTTTCTCACTTTCCTTCTCTCTCTCTCTCTCTCACTCTGTCCCTCTCTGGTCAAATTAAAATAAATAAATAAGGTTCAATAAAATAATTATTTAAAAGAAGAAGAGAAGAAGAGGAAGAGGAAGAAGATGAGGATGACAACGACATCATTGAAGTCAAAGAGGAAAGGGAAAAATGTGTTCGTCTGTCAAGCTGAGCCCCGTGGAAGCTGGTATCTGCTGCTCCCATCTGGGAAAGGCTCACCTGTGGCCAGCATCCTCTCTACCGCTGGCTCGCAGGTCTCAGGGCAGAGAATCCAGCAATTTCGATGCCCAGAAACTGACTGTGGGGGCTCATTTCAGGGTCCTGGCCTCTGGTGCCAAGTCTAACTAGTGGTACACAGCTATAGCTCTGCTCTTTCTAAGCTAGAATCTGCTTTCTGGACTAGCCACGACAGCCTTGAACTGAAGCTGCAAGGAGAAAAAAGGAATTTGTTCCTGGACCACGTTCCTGGGTTGCAATCGATGAGACCCAAGGGCTGGGTTATTCTGCTTAATTCTCTCAAATACCTGAGTATGCACCCACTGCTCTGGCTTTCATAGCCTCTTTGCTACCCTGAGGAATAAAGATACTTCCTGGTTAAAATGAAATAATTCCAGAACCGTCACAGCTAACTAGCTGTGATCTAGCTACCTGCCATACCAGTTGCCTGTAGAATGGGAGAGATTCCCAGCCAGCAACACCTTCATCAGCGTTTTGTTTGTTCAATGTATGAAAATAAACAACAGATTCATCAGTTCCACCTGCCAGAGTTCATCAAGTGACAATTGCTTACGCTGGTATAATATTCTTCGTAGAGCCAGACATGAGAGTGTGTTGTGTTCTTACAGTGGCATTGCATGAATAGAGCACCATTTCCAATGACAGAGGTGCATGTGATATAGACAATGGTACCGTTGTCACCCCTTACCCAAAGGTTTGTTTTCTGCAGTTTTAATTACCCACGGTCAACATATGGTTGATATTTTGAAAGCGATAGAGAGAGAGAGAGAAATAGCAAGAGAGAGAGAGAGAGGCCCAGCTTGTGGCCTGGTGGGTAAGGTGGTCGGTTCGCACATGGCTAAGTGCATGGTTTGAGTCCCCAACACAGCAGCTTGAGAAACATGATGAGCATACATGTGTGCGTGTCCAAAATCCCAGAGGAGGGAGAGTTGGAAGAGGGGACTGAGACATGGCTATTTCCCATGGGAGGAGCTTCTATCTCTTTCTCTCTCTCAAGAGTGCACCCACTCTCTGGCAAATTAAAAAAGAGAGACCACATTGACATAACTTTTATATGTCATAGCGTTATAAATGCTCTATTATGAGTTATTTACTGTCAGTCTCTTACTGCGCCTAATCTCTAAATTTAACTTTGTCACAGGTATGTGCATAGAAATGCATCGCATATACCGGGCCCACTGCTAGCCAGGGTACCGCTGGGGGATTTGGAAGTGCACAGCTCACGGGTGAGGGAGGACTACCATAGAAAAAGCCCCTTCAGTCTCCACCGTTCTCCATACATACAAACCTGAATCCCTTTTCTTCCCATGGGGTCATAGCTGTTAGCTGTTTGGGGCATATTCTTCCAGAATGTTTTCAGTTCAATGAGGTCTTTATGTTTTTGTTTTTCTGTTGTGTGTAGTTTTAGTTTTAGCTTACATGTTTCATATTCGCTAGGAAAAAGTTTACTATGTCTTAGAGAATTTTCCATGTCAGTGTCTATAAATTTCATCCCCTTCGTTTTAATCAGGAATCGATCTCCCTGTCTCTTTCCCAGCAGCAGGGGAAATGTTTCTGATATCGAACCCATTGAGTTGGATGTCTCCAGTAAATTTCTGTAGGTTTAAAAAATCCAATTTAGGAAATGTTCTTCTATTCGTAGCTTGCATAGCGCTTTTGGCATGAGGAGACATTGAACTTTGTCAAAATGTGTCTTCACGCATCTACTGAGATGTTGCTTTCGGTTTATGTGTCGAATTATATCGATTTCTTTTCTAATGTTAAAACGCTCAGCCCAGCCACAGTGGCACAGGTGTGAGGGCACCACTTTGCAATTGTGGAAGCCATAAGGAAGGCCAGGAGTTCAGATCCTGGGTGGACCTGAGCATATTGAGGGTAAGCATGGCTGACCGGAAGGCTGGGGATTTGGAACCCTGTCAAGGGAACTTGTCTCTCTCTTTCTCTTAATCTCTTTCTCTTGATAAAAAAAAAAAAAGAATAATAATAATAGGGGCCAGCAAGTGGTGTGGCGATTAAGGCTCTGGACTCCTATATATCTGACTGCAGTTTGAGTCCTGGATCTGGTGGCTTGAAAACCACACCAGGCACATGAACATGTGTGCCCAAAATCCCAGGAGGAGAATAGAGGAGAAGGGATTGGTTTATCTTTTCCTGAAATTGTGGGAATATTCACCAATGAAGTCATCCATGCTTGGGGTTGTATTTGTGGAGAGGTTTTGAAATAATGAATCCCATTTCTTTACTATTGGGTTGTTGTAAAAGTCATGATGTATTTTTTTTTAATTTTTTTTATGCAGAAATGCATCAGGAGTTTTTTGATGATCCCATAGATAGAAAGCTGTTTTGATTTCAGTTCCTTCTTTCATTCATGGCATGTGTCCGTTTCATCTAAATTTCCAAATTTGTTGGTCTAAGATTGTTTGATGAATTATATTACTTGCTTTTTAATGCCTAAAGGGTATGTAATGAAAATACCATACCACTCTCATGTAGCTTATAATTCAAACGGGAAGCTAGAAAGTAGGTTGGTAGCAGGACCAGCAGTTGGAGTATTGGCTATGTCGCTGAACTCCCATGTAGCCGACCACGGTTTGCGTCCCGGACCCGGTAGCTTAAGCTCAGGCCAGGTACATGTGCATGCGTGCCCAAGATCCCGAGAGGAGAAGGGAGGAGAAGGGATTGTTGTGTGGCCATCCCCCCTGGGGGGTGATTTCTCGCTTTCTGTCTCTCTGTCTCTCTCTGCTTTTCTGGCAAGTGCACCACCCTATAACAAAAACCTCTCTAAGAAAAAGAAAAAGAAAAAAGAAGGTAGGCTGATAGCGACTGTAAAGCCCAGGGCATCTCAGGGTGCAGGTGATTTGGGCCTGGCTTCACCCTCAAAAAGAGCCTCACATTTCAGTTCGACTTTATTGCCAGGTGGTGAGAGATGTACACACGTCCCTGCATTTTGAGTACATCTGCGTGTACTGAATAATCCAATCTGTTAACTGTAAACATTTAGCTAATACAATGGTATCCCCCTTTTGACGCATGTCTGTGTTGATAGATCACGGATCTCAAGGCAGTGGGCTCAGCCTCTCTCCTGATCTCTGGGCGTCTGGGGAGGCGGGCGGATGTACCTCCTGCCCACTGCACTGGGTGGGAATGAGGCCCCTGAAGGATGCAGGCTGGGTGAGGCTGGTGTTCACTGTGTAGAAAATGTGGCACAGGGGACCTGAGCAGATCCCCGGATCTGAGGCAATGATGAGGTTGCAGGGACCACCGGTGATGCTGGCAGGGCTGTTTGGGGCAGCTCCTTAGGGGCTCTGCTAGGACTTCGGCCTCATCCTAGGTGCAGCGGAAAGCTCTGAAAGGTTCACAAGGTGGGGGCAGATGGGGGGCCTCCCCCTAACTGCATCCTCTCTGGTTATTACATGGGTGGTAGGGCTACTCATCCTCTCTGCATCTTGACTGGCTTCTGGAAATGTTCTTATGCTTTTCCTTTCTATTTTTGAAAAATTATTATTATAAGGGCCAGCAAGTGGTGTGGTGCTTAAGGGCACTGGAATCCCACGTGATCGACTGTGGTTCGAGTCCCAGACCTGGTGGCTTGCTTTCTCCCTCACTCTCACTCTGCCCCTCTCTGGTCAAATTTAAGTAAATAAATAAAGCTAAATACAATAATTATTTTAAAAATTATTATTATAAAATGTTTCAAACAGAAAAATAGAGCACATTATAATGAACATTCACATACCCATTTCCTGTTTTAACAATTGTTAATATTTTTCCATGTTTGAGTTAACTCGTGTTTTTCTGAAGTTCATTGCTGGAAATTATAGACATTGAGACATTTTATGACAGAATAATTAAATACGAATTCCAAAAAATGACATAATCACAGATCAGTATCATTCCTGACAAGATAAACAATTCTTAATCTGCTAAACTTAAGACCACTTTGTCCCTAAATGTTTTTTTACTTTTTTAAGTGCAAGATGTAGTCAAAGTCATGCAGGTTTTTTTTGTTTTGTTTTGTTTTTTTGAGAGGTTTTCACTATATGGTGTGTGCGCTCGCCAGACAGACAGAGAGAGACATAGAGACAGAAAGCGAGAAATCACCCCCCAGGAGGGATGGTCACACTGCAATCCCTTCTCCTCCATTCTCCTCTCGGGATCTTGGGCACGCACGCACACGCGCCCGGTGTGAGTTTGAAGCCACCGGGTCTGGGACGTGAACCGCAGTAGACTACGTGGGAGTCCAGCGACATAGCCATTACACAAACTGCTGGTTCCCAAGTCATGCCGTTTTTTAGATGATTGTTTCCCTTGATTTTTTTTAAATTGGCAATAGGCCTTCCCCACCCTATTTATTTTTCCCAAGACTTTGAAACTCGTTACAGAGACCAGACCAGTTTTCCTGAGACAGCCCCACATCCTGGATCTATTTAATCGCCACTTGTAGTGTCAAGAAACTTGTTCCTCTGTCCCCTTGTGAGTCAGAGGAGGTTAAATCTGAAGGTTTGATCAGAATCCCTTCGATGTTTCTGATATGAATATCTTGTGAGGCTGATACCTCCCACTGCATCAAGTCAGAGGCTTGTCGGCCCCGACATGATATAGGTCATGGTACGTCTCTACGTATGACAATTGTAGGGGTAATTTTTCTCTGACGAGCTGCAGGTATTTGTGGGACAATACATTGGCACCACATATGGACCCAGTTCTTCACTGATTGTTGGCCTAAAGATTTTTGATCTGTACCTAAATTTCTCATTTGAATAGGGTCACTTTACAGGCATTACAAAATGACCCAGAGATACCTAAACCATGAGAACGATCAAATTATTTTGTTAGGAGAACCAGTTACTGGGGTGTCGGAACAGCCCTGGCACCTTTCTGCGTAGAAAAATACATCATGACTTCTCCGACTCCCCGGTCATATGGAAAACCTCTGATGTCTGCATTTTTCTTTCTCACATTTTCCTTTCTGACGGTCCTACTTCTCTGGGTGTTGTCTGGAAAGGGCATGTTCAAGGTCAAGTCCCATGTCCTTACTGGCCGCTCTCGCCCATGCAAATACACACACGTCCCTAGCCAGGAGCCGATGTTGTCTTTCAATGATTGACAGAATCGCAGCCAGGCAGCCAGCTTCCAAGAGCAGAAAGTGTCCAAGGTGGCGGGCAGCACGGGGTCCCCACGGGGCCCCTCTCACATACGTGGTTTTGTCACGAGTACAGGCAATTGCCCATCTCCTGTTTGTTTTAGGGGCTCACCCAGGCGAGGAGAAACAGTGGGTGGGAGATTCAGGTGGCCCTGAGGTTACAAGCAAAGAAGGAAATCCTAACTGGGACCCAGAGATTTCATAGGGAGACAGAGAAAATATTTCCAGTGAAAGGTTAAAAAAAAAAAAAGAAAAAGAAAGAACAAAAACAAACCCTGAACCGACGCACGGTCCTCCTTTGTAATGGACTCCTCACCCAGTCAGTGCCGTCCGGGAGGAAGGTGGTTGGGAGAGCTGCCCCGTACCTTTCTTGTGAATGGAGACTCTGTTAATTAAATACCACCGTGCTTCCGGGAGACAGGTTCTAGGCAATTACTGATTCTAGTTCAGCTCGGTGGAAACGTTCCCCACATTCTTGGGAGGACTCCCTGAGAAGGTAACCTTCCCCCCACCAGTCATTTTTTGCTTTTATTATTTGTTTAACCTTCCTTGTACATGTGGAAATCCTCTAATAGAACCCAAATGAAAATAATTGGGCTCCTTGGTGGATTCAAGTATTTGTTCACTTCCAAAAGTGGAGACATTTTATCATTTTGGTCGCTTTCATCCCCTCTGTAAATTTAGATTGGCTACCTATTGGCTGTCATTTTCTCCAATCCCCTAACCACTAAACAGTTACAAATACAGAGGATGTAGCATGGGTGCTTTCATGTGGCACTTTTCTCTGAAAACCCCTTGCTTGGCATTCACAAGCTCAGCACGTTGGTCTAATATTCTGTCTCCAAAGGTAACGGTGTGGTTTAGCAAAGGGAAAGA
>NW_006159553.1:599448-600460 GCF_000334495.1 Tupaia belangeri chinensis
AAAATACAGAGAAGCGGAATGGCAAACTATGGTGTAAAAGACTTGTTTTGAAACCCATGAAGGATACGTCAAGGTTCATGGGGTCTTTGATTTCGGGACCATGAATGGGGGTCAGAAGGCTCAGAAACCCCTTTA
Source organism: Tupaia belangeri chinensis (assembly GCF_000334495.1). Lineage (NCBI taxonomy): Eukaryota > Metazoa > Chordata > Mammalia > Scandentia > Tupaiidae > Tupaia > Tupaia belangeri. The sequence continues at coordinate 599,584 of NW_006159553.1, forward strand.
TATCGTAAGCACAGTTGTGTGGGCCTTTGCACTTTGCACTTTGACCCTTCTTCCTGGGGAGAAGGGTCATGACTTGGACCGGATCCTTAAAGGAGTTTGTGACCAACAAATGAATGTGAGTTATCAGTGCTCGAGAAGGCACAGGAAGATACGTTACATGAAGGAGAACTAAAAACCGAAATGACCCCGTCCACATGCCCTCTGCAGACGGTAGCCCTGATGTAGCTCGCTGTCCCGGAGCCATAAATAACAGCACCTTTACTCTCCAATGGCTGGCATTTGGATGGCTTCCCTGTTTGTGAGCCTGGTTCCCCCTGTCGGCATAAGGTTCCTCTCTGCAAACAGCAGGCATCGTTCTTTTCCCAGCCCATCTGCTTACTAAGGCTTTCCACTAAACACACCTCGTGTCTTTTCGGCTGTCGCTGTCCTAGGAACGGGTGATAATGCTCTAGATTATCAGATCATAAAATCCCGCAGGGTGAGGCGGCTTCAGGACCTAGTCCTGCCGGGCTCTGGGAAGACTGTTCTAGAGGCAGCCAGCTCTGCGACGCCGGGAGTGGGGCTCCACGTCAGTCTTCTGTACGCTTGTCGTGGTCCCGGTGAGGGGCAGGGAGAGCACAGAGCAGGCTGGACTTATGCTCAGGCCTCACATTCACAAGTCAGAGCTTGTCGCCTTCCCCAGGGATAACCTCGGCGGTGAGGAGGCAGTTGCAGGAGAGCGGATGAGAAGCTCTTAGGTGCCATGATGTGTTTGCTCAACCTTTTAAATGACCAAGGAATCGAAAGAGAAAGAAGGAAAGGAAAGGAAAGGAAAGGAAAGGAAAGGAAAGGAAAGGAAAGGAAAGGAGAGGAAGGGAAAGGAAAGGAAAGGAGAGGA
>NW_006159553.1:600626-639128 GCF_000334495.1 Tupaia belangeri chinensis
GGAAGAAAGGAAGAAAGGAAGAAAGAAAGAAAGAAAGAAAGAGAAAGAAAGAAAGATCCATATCACTCTCAACCTCTGGAAAGCCCTGGACCTAAGATATTTATTCCATTATCCAAAAAATAGTATTAAACATCTGTGATATGCTGGGCACGAAGTCATTGCCAGCCAAGTGGATGCTGGTCTCTGCCCTCCCAGACCGCCAAGCTTGGACTTGTGTAGGCACGTAGAGAGGTCCCAGAGTGTCGCCAGATGTCAAGCCCCCAGCACACGGTCGCATCCAATAAACGGTCATTATTAATATTATTCATTTCTAACATAATGGTGTTGAAATATATATATATATATATATATATAGTCAGTGTCACAGGCTGCTCCTATTTAGGCTTTTCCCGCTTTGGCTTCTATCACACTCAAATGGGGGCACTTTAAAGGATGGATTAGAATGCTTTCGTGGTTGAGTTACTGACAAGCTCTTTCCTCTGAACAAACTGGTTAATATCCTTTTTAATTTTTTTTTCCTTCTGACGAGGTAATAGTTGGATCATCAGAAAATTACAAAGAAATTGTTTTCTGCCACAAAGATACATTTAACAGGATAATTTCTATCCTGCAGATATTTAAATAGATGAGTTAGGATATGTATTGTATGTATATATCCTGACTCATCTATTTAAATAATGTAAGATAGGAATACATATATCACATGTAACCAAGTAACTAAGCAACTAACAACATAACTAAGTAACTAAGTAAACCACTAAATAGAAATCCATCTCCAGAATTCAAAAGAAGTATAAACCTATTGTTACCTTATTGTAATAAGTGCAAACATTTGTTAAAAACATGTTCCCATGTGAAATATATGTAGATATCTATCTGTATCTATCTATATATGTGCATGTATATATCTCACCGTGAAGGCTGGTTTATGAAAAATGTCACAGTGAAGGCTGGTTTTCCTTAAAGAGTGTTACCATTACTTCAGGAAGTTGATAATTACTATCCTTTAATAAACCAGTTCAAGGATTTCCATTTGCTTTCATTAATAGTAGCTAGGGCTGCTTAATTAACACTTTCCTTTAAGATCAGAAGTGTCATTTTGAAAAATGGATGGAGAAGACTTTTTTAAGAGTCTTACTCTCAGCTCTTTGTCTTTCTTTTCGGAAACAGTTGCTTCCATCACCAGCCTGATCTGAAATGCATCATCCGCACTTGGTGAAAGCACTTTGGGGGTTGCAGATTTCACAACTCTCTAATCTCTGCAAACTGCAAGATCTTTCCCAGCCCAGTGCGATCAATCAAATTAATGTCTCCAATTACAACCCAGGAAAACAAGAAACAATTGGTTCAAAATGAGCTGACCACTTTGCAAATCACGACCTTTTTATTTATTGTATATATCATGGCTGCCTCTTAGGCATTTTTATTTGAGGTGCCTGTAATTAATGATATGGTTCATTAATTGGAGAATGGCTCGGGCAGCTCAGTAAGACAGTAGTTCACAGCACCGTGGGACTTAACTGATTCCACATGGCTCCACATAGTTCCCTAATAGGGCTTTAGCAGGAATATTTTGATGTGTACACAGCAAACGACATCTTTCCGACCAAGAGCTCACCGTAGTGGAGTTGCCTACTGAAGGACGGTCTTAGTTTTGGCTGATATATAGTTGATATCACAAGCTGTTTCTATTATTGAGAATTTTCCCCCTTGAGCTTCCATCAAACTCAAGTGATAGCACTTTAAGCTACTGATTAGAATGCTTTTGCGGTTGAGTTACTGAGAATAAATGGAGCTCCAGACATCAGTCTGGGAAATTAAAGGTTGTAGTTTTCCTTTGTGTTAATGCAGCTTCACCAGCAGGGGAAAAATGCCTAACCTTGGTCCCAGGCTGTGAGAGCCGCTCTTATGGGTGGGTCGAGGTCTGGCTGCAAAGTCTCTCCAGGTTTGAGAGACTCTGATGTATCCCTCTGAACCATCTTTTGAAAGCATCATTTGGATTAAGTGTGGAAACCTATGTCCTGGAAACCCTGAATGACCCCGCTCCTTTGGGTCAGGATGTTTCTCTCCCCCACTGCTCTGGCTGTATTGTCCGGGCGGTTACCTCACCACACAACGTGTCTACCTCAGACCTTGGCTCACAGTATTCCCTCTGCCTTGTGTGCTCTTCCATCCTCTTTGCCAGACTCATTCCTGTTTCTTGTTCAGGTCCCAGCTTAAATATCGCCCGGTAAGGACAATCGCTCCTTCTAATATTAATGGGTATAACGTCATCTCTCTTTCAAGAAGGTAGACTCTGTAGCGCCAGGGTTAGGTCTGCTGTGCTCTCTGCACTGATCTCAGCGATCAGTACTTCATGTTGCAGAGAAGATACTCACCATGCATTGGTGGAATGAATGGGTACCTGGGTGAATGCCGTGAAACTTCATAAAATAACATAGGATTCAGAGAGATGGAGCCCATACTGTGAAAAGAAAAAAAAATAGCACAAAAGGCATGAATAGTGATTCATTTATTAACTCCCTACTTCTTGAGAATAAAATTTACTCAAGAAGCCAAATGGAAGGGAAACTAACAGCTTTTTAAAAATTAATTGAATGTTTGCATTTTAAAGTTTTAAGAAATTAAATATCGTTATGTCTCAACATTTCAAATGTGAGTAGAAAAAGGTTTTGTGAAAATGTGTTTTCACTGTTTTTCTCTCTCAGATACCTCCCAAGTCAAAACACATGAATTAAGTTAGAATATCCATTGCAGTAGTTTGTTGTCCCTCTCAGTGATATTTCTGAGCATTTTTAATTTCAGCCAACAAACAAGAAAGGAGGAGTCATTAAATACAAAATAAAATATCTGTAATTCCTCTGAGGCTTTGGCACTTCACCGGGAACATGTTTTTAACAAATGTTTACATTTGTTACAGTAAGATATAATAGGTTTATACTTCTTTTGAATTCTGGAGATGGATTTCTATTTAGTTGTTACTTAGTTATGTAGTTAGTTGCTTGTTACTTGATTACTTAGTCACTTAGTCAGATACTTTCTTGCTTAGTTACTTGGTTATTTACTTAATTAGTTATTTACTTAGTTACTTAATTACTTAGTTAATTACTCAGTTACCTAGTAATTTAGTTTAATTACTTACATAATTGGATATTTATTTACCTACCTTGTTACTGAGCTAGTAAATTGGTTAGGTGGCTATGTAGCTGGTTAGGTAGTTAGTTAGCTGATTAGCTAGTTAGGTGGCTAACCTAAGCAGTTACTTAGCTGGTTAAACAAATAGTTACTTGGCTATATGACTAGTTAGTAGGTCAAGTGAATAGCTGGTGGACTGGTTAGATAACTAGTTAACTGATATTTTTGGTTACTTAGGTTGCTTAGCTGTTTAGTCAAATAAATAGTTGGCTAAATAGCTGGCTAGGTCATTGATTTTTTTCCAGTTTGGTTAATTGACTAGTATGTTGGCTATTTGAATAGTTAACTGGCTAGATGGTCAACAAACTAGCTGATTAAGCAATTAGTTGATTGGCTACTTACTTTGTTAAATAGTTGGTTAAATAGCTAGTTGATTAATTAGCTAGTTGGTTGCACGAGAAATAAACTAGCTGGTCAATAACTAGTTAGCTGATTACACAGCTAGTTAGTTGATTGTGACTAGTTAGCTGGTTAGGCAAACAGTTGAGTGACTAGCTAACTGGTTAGGCAGCTAGTTGTTTGACTAGCTAGTTAAATCCCTACTAGTTAGCTAGTTAGATGGCTAGTTGGTTGAGTGACTAGTTAACTGGTCAGACAACTAGTTAGTTGGCTGGAGGACTAATTAGCTGGCTAAGTGAGTAGAGGACTGATTAGTTAGCTGTGTGATTGGCTGTTTAGTTTATAAGATGGCCAGTTAGCTGCTATATGTGACTGGTTACTAGTGAGTTGATCACAACTAGTTCGTTGGATGACTAGTTAACTGGTCAGACAACTAGTTAGATGTTGACTAGCTGGTTAAGTCACTAGCTGGTTAGGCAGCGAGTTAGCTGGTTAAGTGACTAGGTAAGTGGTCACTTGGTTGGAGCTATGTGCCTAGCTGTTTAAATAGTCAATGGCCAGTTAGCTACTTATGTGACTGGCTACTAAATAGTTGATCACAACTAGATGGTTGTGTGATAGACAACTAGTTAGCTGTTTGACTAGCAGGTTAAGAGCTAATTAGCTGGTAAGAAAGCTAGTTAGTTGTACAGATGAGTAGTTAACTGGTCAAGCAACTAGCTAGTCATTTGGCTAGTTAGCTGGTTAGGCAACTAGTTAGTCAGTTTGAGGAACTAGTTAGTTCATCAGACAGCTAGTTAGTTGATTGAGTGACTAGTTAACTGATAAGGTGACTAGTTAGTTGGTTGAGTGACTAGTTAACTGGCTAGATGAGTAGTTAGCCAACTGATCAGCTAGTCAGCTATGTGCCTGTTTAAATAGTTGATAAGACAGCCAGTTAGCTGCTTATGTGACTGGCTACTAAGTAGTTGATCACAACAACTAGTTGGTTGCATGAATAGTCAACTGGTCAACTAGTTAACTTTTTTGACTATTGGTTAAGAGCCAATTAGCTGGTTAGAAAGCTAGTTAGTTGGACAGGTGACTAGTTAACTGGTCAAGCGACTAGTTAGTTGGTTGAGCGACTAGTTAGCTGGCTAGTTAATTGGACAGATGACTAGTTAACTGGTCAGGCGACTAGATAGTCGCCTGGGTGACTAATTAGCTGGCTAATTAGCTGAACAGGCGACTAGTTAACTGGTCTGGTGACTATTTAGTTGGTTGGGTGACTAGTTAGCTAGTTGGTCAAGTGACTAGTTAACTGGTCAGGAGACTAGTTAGTTGGTTGAGCGACTAATTAACTGGATAGGTGAGTAGTTAGCCAACTGATCAGCTAATTAGCTATGTGCCTAGCTGTTTAAATAGCTGCTTATGTGACTGGCTACTAAGGAGTTGATCACAACTAGTTAGTTGCATGAATAGTTGGACAGGCGACTAGTTAACTGGTCAGGCGACTAGTTTCTTGGTTGAGTGACTAGTTAAATAGCTAGTTGAGTGACTAGTTAATTGGTCATACGACTAGTTAGTTGGTTCAACGACTAGTTACCTGGCTAGTTAGTTGGACAGGCGACCAGTTAGCTGATCAGGCAACTAGTTAACTGGTCGAGTGATTAGTTTGTTGTGTGACTAGTTGACTGGCTAGTAAGTTGGACTGACGACTAGTTAACTTGTCAGGTTACTAGTTAGTAGGTTATGTGACTAGTTGATCGACTAGTTAGTTGGTTGAGCGACTAGTTAGTTGGTTGAGCGACTAGTTAGCTGGTTGATCGGCTAGTTAGTTGGTTGAACGACTAGTTAGCTGGTTGAGTGACTAGTTCGCTGGTTGAGCGACTAGTTAGCTGGTTGAGCGACGAGTTAGCTGGTTGAGCGACTAGTTGACTGGCTAGTTAGTTGGACTGGCGACTAGTTAACTGATCAGGTGATTAGTTAGTTGGTTGGGCGACTAGTTAGCTGGTCAGGCGACTAGTTAGTTGGTTGAGCGGCTAGTCAGCAGGCTAGGTGAGTAGTTAACCAACCAATCAGCTAGTTAGCTATGGGCCTAGCTGTTTAGTTGATAAGTTGGCCAGTTAGCTGCTTATGTGACTGGCTACTAAGTAGTTGATCACAACTACTTGGTTGCATGAATAGTTGGATAGGCGACTAGTTAACTGGCCGGGCAACTAGTTCGTTGCTTCAGTGACTAGTTAGCTGGCTAGTTAGTTGGGCAGGCGAATAGTTAACTGGTGAAGAGACCAGTTTGTTGGTTGAGTGACTAGTTAACTGGCTAGTTAGTTGGACAGGAGACTAGTTAACTATTCAGATGACTAGTTAGTTGGTTGAGCGACTAGTTAGTTGACTGGTTAGTTGGTTGAGCAACTAGTTAACCGATCGAGCGACTAGTTAGTTGGTTGAGCAACTAGTTAACCGGTCGAGTGACTAGTTAGTTGGTTGAGCGGCTAGTTGTTTGAATGACTAGTTAGTTCATCAGGCAACTAGTTAGTTGGTTTGCAACTAGTTAGCTGGTTGAGTGACTAGTTAACTGGCTAGTTAGTTGGACAGGAGACTAGTCCAGGTGACTAGTTAGTTGGTTGAGTGACTAGTTAGCTGGATAGTTAGTTTGTTGAGGACTAGTTAACTGGTCAGGCGACTAGTTAGTTGACTCAGCAACTAGTTGCTTGAGTGACTAGTTAACTGGTCAGGCGACTAGTTAGCTGGCTATTTGGCTAGCTTAGTTAGCTGTTAGTTGCAACTTCTGGCACATCTCGTTGATTTGCAGAGCACACTTCTCAGATGTAATGATTTTGCCAGGATTCAAAAAGCTATAGTGGATCAGACCCTACCAAACAATGACCATGACCTTTCTTTGGTGTAAGTTTGCCTTTGGGAAGCACTTTAGAAATTCTTAGTTCAACCACTGAACCAGCCATAGATAACTAGCTGGCTAGTTACCCAGTTTTTCATCAAACTAGTTAGCTGGGTAGAAAGCTACCTAGTTAACTAGTTAGTTATCTACTTAGCTAGCTACTTAGAAAGCTATTCTGTTAGCTAGTTTGTTGGTTATCTAGTTAGGTAGTTAGTTTGCTAGTGAGCTAGTTAGCTATGTAGTTATATGACTAGGTAGTTAGCTATTTATATAGTTATCTAGTTGGTTATCTAGTTAGCTATCTGGTTAATCAGATAACTAGTTATTTAGTAGTTAGTTTGCTAGTTTGTGTAACATATTCACTCTTCTAAATTAGTTATTCAGTTATTTAGCTAGTTATTCAGTTAGCTATTTAGTTAATTATTAGTTATTTGGTTAGTCATTTATTTAGTTTTATATTTATTAATGAGTTAGTTGTTTAGTTTTTTAGTTATTAGTTGTTTTATTTAGTTATTTATTTGATAGGGTCTCACTCTGTTGCCCAGGCAAGCCTGAGGTTTTGATCCTCCTGCCTCAGCCTCCTGGGTAGCTGGGACTACAATGCATGAACCACCATACAAGACTTTTAGGACATGCTGAGAATTCAAACCAGGCTGCCTATGAGACCTCAAACAGCCTCAGCCAGCGTATGCTATTCCCCTGGGCAAGTTGCCTGCCTACCAAATTTTGTAGAAATTGTGCTCTCTAGTGTGGGATATACCCCTGGACAGAGGGTGTTAGGACTAGCATTTGTCTCACTGCAGTGAAGGGGGTGAACATAGAGACTGTCACATCTATCTTGGCATCATGTTTTGTGCTATTCTTTGAGATAATTACCCTGCAATGAGAAAAAAAGAAATCTCTACTCAGCTCTTCTCTTTCTAGTAAACATCAAGAATGGACCAGGAGTAGGATGAGGAAAGGGAGGTACTTGCCCTAGAACTAGTCCTTGGTTTAACTCTCGGATAGAATAAACCCAAGGCTCTCATCTACAGAGAACGACTGAAAACAACCCTCCTCTATCACTTGATGGTAAAATTGCTTTTATTTCTGTCCCCAATGAGTCCAAAGAAAGCACTGCAATTATTTTCCCTGCATCATGAGAAGTCCACTGAGGGTCATATTTTGCCTACATGTTTTAAACATACCAAATGGTGTACCTTTCAGAATTTTGGAAAAATAGAATTATAACACCCATTCCAGTGACTTCCACTGTGATTCCTGATTATTGTAGCTACTTTTAAAATTTACTTTCTTTCCACAAAGAAGTATGCAAAGCCATATATGTAATTACTCTTTTAACTTACATTTGGGGAACTGAGGTTTCGACTTAATGGTCACCCTTTGGGAGGGCTAGCCGTCCTAAGGTATTCTTCTCCACCCTAAGTAATGATCCTGAGCTTTGTCTTTCCTGGGTGATAGAATTCGCTGCATGCACTTGTTCTGATCATTTCCTTCGTGTTCATCTCTGGACCCGTGTCATGCACTGTGATCACCACCAGTCCCATGACTATTGAGCACTGGGAATGTGGCTGATCTAGACTGGGATGTGCTATCGTGTAAAATGCCCATTGCATATTGAAGAGCCACTAACAAAAAGTACAATATGCCATGTTAAAAAAATTATTGTATTGATTACATATTGAAATAATATGGTTTGGGATATTTTAAGTATATATAAAATGTTATTAAAATTCATCTCACCTAGTTCTTTTTATTTTTTAAAGTTGCACATGTGGCTTGCATGTGTGGCATGCACTCTATCTCTATTGGACAGTGCTGGTTTGGCAGGCAAGCTCTCAGGGGTCAGGGACTGGGTCTGCCTTGTCTACACCCGCTCTTGCACATTGGTTCTTACATATGTGTTGTATACCAGTACTAAGCACAGGGTCTGCAACATTTGAGATCCTCCCCCCCAAAAAACAAAGATACCGCTCATTAACTCAATGAAACAACAACCATTTTAAACACTTTATAGAAATTTTTATATCGGGGAACTGGCAGTTGGCATGGTGGTTAAGGGCACTGGATTCCCACATGGCTGTTCAAGTCCTGGACCTGGCAACTTTACCTCCCCCCCACCCCGGTCAAATTATAAATAAATAAATAAAAAGTTAAAATAATTCTTTAAAGATTTCCTTATATCAGTCTGAATCTAAAGGAGACATTCAAAAGAGGTTACCTGGGGACCAGCAGTTAGCGTAATGGCTATGTCGCTGGACTCCCATGTAGTCGACCACGGTTCACGTCCCAGACCTGGCCTCTTAAAATTACTCTGTGTGTGTATGCATGCATGCCCAAGATCCTGAGAGGAGAATGGAGGAGAAGGGATTGCAATATGGCCATCTCCCCTGGGAGATGATTTCTCACTTTCTGTCTCTCTGTCTCTCTCTGTCTTTCTGCTGAGTGCATGTGCCCTATAGCAAAAACCTGTCCAAAAAAAAGAAAGAAAGAGGTCACTTGGGAACAGCAGTAGGCATAATGGTCATGTCGTTGAACTCCCATGTGGCTCAAGTCCCGGACCCGGTGGCTACAAATCGCACGCTGGTCTCGTGTGTGTGTTTTTCCAAGATCCCCAGAGGAGAATGGAGGAGAAGGGATTGTGGCATGGCCATCTTCCCTGGGGAGGGGTGATTTCTCACTTTCTATCTCTCTGTCTCTCCAGCAAGTGTACATGCCTGATAGTGAAAATCTCTCTAAAAAAAAAGAAAAGAAAAGAAATGAAAAAGGTCACTAATGTCTTAATGTCTTAGTCCATTTTCTTTTGCTATAACAGAATATCACAGACTGGGTAATTTATACAAAATAGAGATTTATCTGGCTTAGAGTTCTGGAGACTGAGAAGCCCAAGAGCACCAGGGAGCCATCTGCTGAGTGCCTTTTGCACCATAACAGCAGAGAAGGCATACCATGGTGAGGCAGCAGCTCTTGTCTCTTTCTCTCTCCTTACAAAGCTGCTAGTATTCAGTCATGGGGGCCCCATCCTAATGCCTTCAGCTAACCTAATGACTTCCCAAAGACCTTACCTCTTAATAGCAGAGGTGGATTGAATTTCCATACTCTTAATACCTCGCAATAGGGATTACATTTCCACATGTTTGATGAGGATATTTAAAGAGAAATGAAAATGTTCTAAGCTCTTTTTATTTTCAGAGTTTGTTTAGTGCCACATCTATCAGGTCACTGCTGTTGGAGGCCTCTTCTGTGGCATCTCAGAATATCCACTCACTGGACTCCCATTAGTCGACCACGGTTCAAGTCCCAGATCCAGTGGTTTAAACTCACGTCGGGCATGTGTACATTTGTGCCCAAGATCCCGAGAGGACAATGGAGGAGAAGGGATTGCGGCACAGCCATCCTCCCTAGGGGGTGATTTCTCACTTTCTGTCTCTTTCTCTCTGTCTCTCTGGTGAGTGCACGCACCCTATAGCAAAAGTCTCTCCAAAAAAAGAAAAAAAATCCACTCTCAGAGCTATTCAAAGAATACAACCAGAAATCAGAGGGTTTCCAGGCTCCTTGCGTACTTACGATTTTCTGACCATAGACACAGGAGGCCAATAAGTTTAAGACATTTGCCATAGCCGTACTGCAGTCTGGGAGTCTTGATAGCTTGTCACTGGGCCAGTATCATAAATTGTTGATGGTAGGCAGAACACTCAATTATTTTACCAATCTTGACATGCTCTGCTTTCTTTTTCTGTAAATGACATCTAAGAACACTTGAGCCGGACTCCTTATCAGGTTGTTTGTTGTAAACCTCTAGTAAAGTGATAACTGGTGTACTATTTAGAAATAACCAACATCTACAGTAAATCCATTAAAAAAAGGCAACAAAAATTAAGATAGCTCCTTTTTTCAATAGTAACTCAAAACCTGTCTGAGTCCTTTATTGCTACAATTGCTCGCTCTTTTTGTGTATTAATACAAGAAATGGCTCAGTAAATATTTATTTTATGAATAAGTGCATTACCCTTCTCTAAATTGGTACCTCGACTCTAGTAGAATACCGAACTCACACTAGATGTTCAGTTTTCCAGTCATGTGGCAGACAAGTGAAACACGCGCTTTGATCTTCTCCAGCTGGGAAAAAGGGAACATCCTTAACTCTGACATGTTGTCCTCTGGGCAGTGCTTCGCCATCAGCAGAAGAGCATTCACACACACGGTTGCGAGAGAGATGGGGGGGGGAGAGTACCCTTCCCAATGGCTGTGGTCATATCACAATCCCTTCTCCATTTCTCCATCTTTTGGGGTTTGGAAAATGCACACACATGTACCCAGCACATTTTCCAAGGCACCAGGTCCAAGATTTGAATCGAAAGGTTAGCCATGTAGGATCCAGCTCCCTGAATGCCCAGGCCACAGGCTAGTCCTCATCTGATGTTTATTTTCCAGATTTGAAACCTGGTTAGCCTAACTCTTGTCTCTAGCACAGTAAATAAGGCCTAGTCCCCTCACAACACCCCCGTTTTCATGATGTTCCCAGGTCTGGACCCAGGAAGCACTGTTTGTTTCCCGTTTTCTCTCGACTTTTTTCATGTCATTTCAGGGCCGCTTCTCCAGGGATCCCTAATGTCTATGAACCGGCAAGGTCCCCTGTTTCATTTTGGACCCCTTGGCCCCAGCCAAGTCTCTCATTAATTCTCAGTCGCCTTTTTTTTTTTTTTTTTTTTTTTACAGGGAACTGTGTTGCCTTCATTGTCCCCTTAGACATGGCTTTACCAACTTGTGAGAAAGCTAGTTTTCTCTTAACCTTTATTTTGGGGGCTTTCTGTTTGGGTAATGGTAATGCTATGATGAATATCTTCCTTTTGCTCAAAGAAGCTGGATTCTGAGCATGTACCATTTGTCTCTGTTTTAATGTTTTACACCCGTCTGCGGTAGTCTTTTCCGACTGAGTTGGCAATGTTCTTCTCGTCAATGAAAACAATACAGATTAATCTCTGGTCCTTTCATGGTCTCGAGTAGATCATTAATCAACAAAGCTTCTGCTTTGTGTCACATCATTGGGCCCAACCTAGTATTTGCATGGGACGGATCAATCATTACTGCTTAGTGAGACTGCACTCACTCTTCCCTAGTGACGTGATGCGTCTAACCATCTGTTTGGGCTGGACTCACATCTGAACAATTTCTTCCCTAGGAACTTTCCTTGCTGTGTGTCATAGACAGTACATGCCTTCAGAATGAATTAAGGAGACACATTTAATGGTGCCAGGCCCGTGCGGATCAAAACTCAGTCTGAATCAGAGGGTGTATCATCTATGGTTAGGGTTTAAGTCTCCTTAGCTTTTAAGGCAACTGTGTCATTTCTAATAATAACAGTAAGAAGAGCTTGTGTCTGGAGTGGGGAGGGCTTATACCTCGCCCTTTCTATGCGTGCACAGGTCACATTCACGTTTTCGTTTGTGCTTCCCTATGAGTTGTGAGTAAAAGGATTTGGTCAAGATCACAGAATTGCCATGTCTGGGTGTTATTGAAACACCGTGGTGGTTGGGTGTCATTGAAACAACCGCTGTGTCTGGGTGTCATTGAAACAGCCGCTGTTCACCGGGCATTTGCAATAGAGCCTGGACCTTCCATGGAGTGACCTGTAAGATCAAGACAGTCACGTCATCCTCACAGTTTGCTGCCCCATGCCCTCCTTCCATTCTGAAACTCACAGAGTGATTTTTTCGTCCCCCCCATTAATCTTGATGAACATCACCCTTTTTAGCTAACAATACCAAACTAGCCCACTCCAAGCCATCTGCTCTTGAAATTGCATCTATTGCATTGGGTGGAAAACTGTTTCTCAGGATCCAGAATTTCCTAAAATAGAATGGATTTCAAGGTCCATTTAGGAGATCTCAGACCCAACTTTTCATATACAATCAGTGTCCAAAAATAACCAGCTTATAGGTTCAGAGAAGTCAAAAGGATGCTTGTGTGGGTTTCTTTAATCCTTTACCACCAATGTAAGGCTTCCTCTTTGATCAGTTTAATATTGTGATTTCTTTTCTTCCTTTTTAAAAAGTGAAACAGGTAATAAAATGCTGAAATGTCATCTGAACACTTTGGGCAGTCTTCAAAATCACCCAGTAAGTTAAAGAAGCAGTTAATGTATTAAACAGTGTAGGAAGTGGACATAAATTAACCAAGCTTCTGTATTGTGCTTGAACTTTAGACAGTATTACTAAGGCAGTTAGGACCCGGGAAAGAAAACAGCCTGGTGGGATCTTTTCACCTTCACGAGCTCACAGAGACCCTGCATCCCAGGAGAACTTCATTAAAGTCTCTGGCGTTACTTTCTCATATGCTTCTTCCACTTGGCTCTGTTGAAAGACGTTCTGCCCCAGCGATGGGTCAAGACATGAGCAGGCATACATTAAACTAAGCCTGCAGCTCCAGGTCAGAATGGGAGCCCTCAGCTCAGGCGGGCCTTTCACTCCTGACGATCCCAGAGGGCACCCCGAGCGTCTACTGCCTCTAGTCCAGGAAGGAAAGCCCAGCTGTGAAGGCAAGAAGGACGCAAAAAATCATGAGCAAAGCTGGGAGCCCACAGCCCAGTGGCCACTGTCCTCCTTGGGGGGGGATGGCCATGCCTCAATCCCCTCTCTTCCATTCTCCTCTCGGGATTTTGAGCACACACATGCAAAGCACCCAGAGTGAGTTTTTAAGCTACTGGATCTGGAACTCAAACCACCACCAACTGCGTGGGAGTCCAGCGACATAACCAATACGTCATCAGCTAGTCCCCAGAGTCCCACCTCTTATCTAATCCCAGGGACTCTCTTCCATTCTCCTCTCGGGATTTTGAGCACACACATGCAAAGCACCCAGAGTGAGTTTTTAAGCTACTGGATCTGGAACTCAAACCACCACCAACTGCGTGGGAGTCCAGCGACATAACCAATACGTCATCAGCTAGTCCCCAGAGTCCCACCTCTTATCTAATCCCAGGGAGACCTCTGTCTTCATCTTCATGGAAATTACTCCCTTTTCTCTCTGTCTGGTCTTATCCGTAAAGCTTGCATTCCTAAGTGTTATAATTTAGTTAGACACCCCCTTTATCTGAGTGGGTCCATCGGTAAATATTTTGGAGGGTCTAGCTTCTTTCATTCAATATTACATTTGCTCTGTTTACCTGCATTGATTCATTTTTGCCACTGCAGTTAATTCATTGTCATTGTTCTAAGCTGGTGTTCCATTTTGTAAAAGTGCCACTGTGTTTTCATTCAGCTGAACATTGATAAACTTTTGGGATTTTCACGTCTGAGGTCACATGAGTAACAGTGATGAGCGTCCCTGTGCGTGTCTTGGTGTACACTCGCTCACACTCTTTTTGGGGCCGTGCTGAAGGGTGAGGTGATTGAGCCAGATGTAAGCTGACAGTAAGGTTCAGGAATCAACTTGACGTGGTTTTGCGAAATTACTGTATTAGTCTATACTCCCACTGCCAGGGCCTGAGAGTTCTCATGAGTCCACATTCATTCTAGCACTGGCTGTAATACAACTTGTTAATTTTAGCCATTTTTATGGATCATGTTGTGATATCTTATTATGGTTTTCATTTCTATTTCTCTATTGAGAAAGGTTGAACACCTTTTTGCATGTTGATTGAACACCTAAATAGGTTCTTTGCTCATTGATCTGTAGGGCAAACTCATTTATGATTTCTTTATATGTTTTCCATGCAAACTTTGTCAATCATAGGTTGTCATGCCTTCTATTCTCAGTTACGTTTTTGTTCTTATGAGAGTATCTTTTAATGAGGTACAGTTCATCATTCTTGGCTTTAGTGCTTCCTGCGTCCCATTTAAATGTCTTTCTCCTACTCCAAGGTCAAGGAGATACTCTCCCACATGGTTTTCTGGAAGCTATCTTACGTTCTTTATTTCTTCACTTTTCACTGTTTTGTGTATACTCCACCAAAACTTGATTTTTGTGTATGATGTAATAGAAGGTCAAAGTTTCTCTTTTTTTATTTCTTTTTTATTTACATTTAATCATTGTACATCTTTACAGAGTACAACATGGTTTTTCCCAACATGAATACAGTGCATATTAGTCAAGTCAGAAACATTACCATGTATATCATCATCAACAGATAACTTTTCATTTGTGTGTCTATTAAAAGTTTTTTTTCCCCTGAGCCCCTCCCTTTCACCCCCTTCTGTACAGTTTCTAATATCTACAGTTTCCCTCCCTGCTATTATACCTTCCAGTCTTTCAGTTTCTGCTATAGAGTGCAGACATTCGTTATATATTAAGCAGGGACATACAATGCTTGTCTTTCGTAGCCTGGCTTGCTTCACTTAGCATTACATCTTCTACACTCATCCACTTTATAACAAATGTCAGAGTCTCATTGTTTTTTATAGCTGAATAGTATTCCATAGAGTACATGTACCATGTTTTTTGAATCTACTTGTGTGTTCTTGAACATTTGGGTGGTTTCCATGTCCTAGCAATTGTGAATAATGCTACAATAAACATGAAAGGCAAATTGACCCAGCACTTATTAAAACTGACATTACCACACTGATGTGCGGTAATAGTTTGTTATTAATAAAGTCCGAAAACATAGAGGTCTGCATCTGGGCTCTTTTCTCCTCTGTTGGTGTATTTGGCTATCTGTGTGTTGTTATCCTGTCTCATGAGCTAAATATTCAATGTTAATAGGACAAGTCTTTCTACTTCTTTCTTCATCATCAGGATTGGTCTAAATTTACCCTTTGCATATCCACATACGTTTTAGTATGTAATACATTTTAGTATCAGCTTGACAATTTCCACTGAAATGGCTGGGATTTTCATCAGAATTGCATAGACTATAGAGATCATGAGAACTGGCCCAGTGCTGGTGTGTAGATGGTAGCATGCTGGACTGCAGTGCTGAAGCCATATGGCTGACCACAGGTTTGGATGCCCAGTTGACCTTGAACATACCTGGCACACAGGGCTACCCAAGACTCTAAGGAGCTGGAGGGCTAGGGAAGGGAATCATGGAGTGATGAGATTTCACCAAGGGTTTCTCTCTCTCTCTTTCTCTCATGTGTACACACATGTGCATGTATGCATGTGTACATGCATGAATGTACACACTATCATGAATAAAATAAGCTTTAAAAAAAACATTAGAATTTGCCTCTGTAAATATTGAGTCCTTTGATCATATATTCCTCAAATTGTTTAGATCTCCTTCATGGTTTTCTGTGTGGATGTCTTACGCATTTTCCCCCTTTGGGTATTTGATGGGTTTTTTTTCTTTGTTTGTTTGGATTTTGTCTGTCTGTCTTTTCTGTCTGTTTAGAGATAGTCTCACTATACCCAGCTGTTTGGTGTTTCTTCCTGTTATTATAAATGGTCAAGTTTTAAATTTTTTTTTGTAGCTGTCAGTTGCTGATAGAGAAACAATGAATGGGACCAGCAGATGGTGTAATGATTATGTTGCTGGAGTCCCACATAGTCAACATAGTTTGAGTCCTGGACCCGGTGGCTTAAAACTCATGCTGGGTACATGTATGTGCTTGCCCAAAACTGCGAGAGGAGAATGGAGGAGAAAGGATGGCAGCACAGTCATCCCCTCTGGGTGGGGGAGGTGATTTCTCACTTTCTGTCTCTCTGTCTCTCCAATAGGCACACAAGCCCTATTGCAAAAATTTCTCTCTAGGGAAAAAAAAGCAATGGATTTCTTTCATATTATCCTTTTATCTAGCAATCTTGATACGTTCGTTCTAATAGTTTGTGGATTCTTTTCGATTTTAGACATGCATATTTACTTAACCTAGAAATATAATAGTTTTTTTTTTCTTTCACTCATTTTAGTTTGTACCTTTCTTCTTTGTGTAGACCATGATATCAGGACAACGTGGAGCAGAATGGGACTAATGAATAGCCCTGTCTCCTAGCACATCACATAAGAAAAGCTTTTAATTTTGCCACTGATGATAATAAACCTTATATATTTATGCAGGGTTTTTTTTGAGAGGTTTTTGCTGTAGAGTGCATGTGCTCACCAGAAAGAGAGAGACAGAGAGACAGAAAGTGAGAAATCACCCCCCAGGGGCGATGGCTATGCCACAATCCCTTCTCTATCCTCCTCTCGGATCTTGGGCATACACGCACATACCCTTGGCATGAGTTTAAGCCACAGGGTCCGGGACTCGAACTGTGGTCAACTGTATGGGAGTCCATCGACATAGCCATTATGCCAACTGCTGGTCCCCCCATGAATTCTTTTAATATGATGACTTGCATTGATTAATTTACAAACGTTAAAACAATGTTAAACTCCCAGAACAAACCCAAGTTGCCTGAGATGTGTTATCCTTTTCATAAATCAGCGGATCGGGTTTACTGATATTTTGCTTAAGGTTTTTGCATCTGTGTTCACGAGGGAGATTGACTTATAATTTTCCTTTCTGGGTGTTGACATTAGGTTATCATGGCCTCACATTCTCTCTTTCCATTCTTGGGCAGAGTTTGCATTCTATTTTCCTATCCCTTAGGCATCATTCTGGCTATCTTAGGGAGCCCATCTTCCACATTACATTCGGTTGTGTCTAACTGTCAGTAAACATCATTTCGTTCACTGTATGGTTCTGTTTTAGGGTTTCCCTCTCATTCTATTTTAAAGCTTCCTGTTGCCTGCTGAAGTTTTCAGTGTTTCCTTTTTGAATAAAAGCCCATATCTGACAATCTCATTAACCAATGCTCTCTGGATTTCTTTCTATGATCCATCATTTCTCTTGGTTTCTGGTCCTACTGTCCTATCTCTTTGTATGAGAAGGAGAGTTAGAGCAAGTTACAAAACCAGCCCAGATCCATGACGTGGAAAACTAGACTCCACCCCTCAGTGGGAGGAGCTTCAGTTACCTGTCCAAGAAAAGGGGTGGAGAAAAGGTACAATCCCTCTACCTCTTTGCCTGAGTGATTCCCACTTATGACTGGGTTACATTTCCCCATTATCCACTAGTATATTACCATTGATCTCTTCTTCTGGTACTCCTCACTGTTAAACATTTTAGGTTTACATGGATGAACACTGATTAGTAGGCATCTTAGGTACCAGCAGTTGGCATAATGGCTATGTCGCTGGACTCCCACGTAGTCGACCGTGGTTTGAGTCCCAGACTCGGTGACTTAAACTTACACCAGGTGCGTGTGCATGTGAGTCCGAGATCCCAAGAGGAGAATGGAGGAGAAGGGATTGTGGCGTGGCCATCCTCCCAGCGGGTGATTTCTCGCTTTCTGTCTGTCTCTCTTTCTCTGTCTTTCTGGCAAGTGCATGCGCCCTATAGCAAAAACCTCTCAAACAAACAAACAAAAAACCCCCCTGCATCTTCAGCACCATTTTCATGCATTAATAGCTCATGCTTTATAATAAGTCACAAGGTGGGCCAGCAGGTAGCAGGGTGGTTAAAGTGCTGGACTCCCACATGATCAATTATAGTTTGAGTCCCAGACGGAGTGGCTGGAAAATCATACTGGGTGTGTGTGCATGCATGCCAAAAATCCCAGGAGGAAAATGGAGAAGAGATGATAACATGGCCATACTCCTGGAGGGGGACGGTGATTTCTCACTTTCCCTCCCACTGTCTCTCTCTGTCTCTCCAGCGAGTGCATGTGCCCTATGGCAGAAAGCTAAAAAAAAAGCAAACAAAAAAAAAAAAAAGAAAAAGAAAAAGAAAGAAAAGGAAAAGGAAAAGGGGCCAGCAAGTGGCATGGGGTCTAGGGTGTTGCATTTCACATGGCCAATCACAGTTTGAGTCCTGGACCTGGTGGCTTGAAAATCACACTGAGTGTGCATATGTGCATACCCAAGATCCCAGGAACAGACTGAAAGGAGAAGGGCTTGCTTCATGGCCATCACTCCAGAGGATGATTTCTCACTTTCCCTCACTGTCTCCCTCTGTCTCTCAAGCAAGTGCAGGCATTGTATGGCAGAAACCTAAAAAAGAAAAAAAAAAAAAAAAAAAAAAAAGCAAGTTTCAGGGCTGGCAGGGGGGGGGGGGGGTAAGGGGGGTGCCCCCCCGCCGACCTCAGTTTGAGTCTTGGATCTGAAGGCTTGCTTTCTCACTTTCTCACTTTCTCTCTCTCTCTCTCTCTCTCTCTCTCTCTCTCTATATATATATATATATATATGGATGTGTGTATTTATCTAGTGAGCACATGTGCCCTGTAGTAAATTTAAAAAATAATAATAATGATAGATAAAATCAAACAAATAATTCTTTTAAAAAATACTAAGTTGCAGGGACCAGCAGTTAACATAATGGCTATGTCACTGGACTCCCATGTAGTCGACCGCGGTTCGAGTCCCAGACCTGGTGGCTTAAGCTCACGCTGGGTGTGTGTGCGTGCGTGCCCAAGATCCTGAGAGGAGAATGGAGGAGAATGGATTGCGGCGTGACCATGCCCCCCCAGGGGTGATTTGGCCATTTCTGTCTCTCTCTGTCTGTCTGGCAAGTGCACACGCCCTATAGCAAAAACCTTTTAAAAAAAAAAAGAGATAGAGAGAGAAAAAAAAAAGTAAAATAATAAGTTGCAAGGTGTAAGAAGGCAGTGACTGGTCTATGTTGCTTTCTCTGTACCCTTCTCCCAGACCAGTGTGTGACATGCTAGGTTAGACTAAGTATCAATGGAGTGAAATGTAGAAATGGACACACAGCCATTCTGCGAGGCAGGTACCACTCCATACTCCCATATCACAAATGACGAAACGGAGCCGCAGGAAGATCACCAGGCTGGCGGGTGGCAGCACTGCAGTCTGTCCATAAAATCCGTGCTCTTCGCCAAGCACCCGCTGCTGTGACAGCACTCGTGCGTCGTGGATTTGGTAATAAGGTCCCACCGTCCAGAGCAAGCCTGTTCATATTAGCTCATTTGTGAACTGGATCTTTATGGGAGATTGGAGATTAGAACCGCCGCTCCAAACCATTACATAAGCTATTTAAATGCTCGGTTTTGTTTTTAGTAGGCAGTGCCAGCTGAGGGATAAACCGGATTTATGACCTTTGTGGCACAGAGGCAGAAAATGGCTAATTTGTCATCTCTTTCTTCTTTTTGACTCCTGAATGATTGCATGTGGCAGAAGGCAGTTTATATTTAGAATTTCCCTTTTCCACCTGTCAGGTCCCTTTTTTAAGGTTATTAATCCCCACAGAGTCCTGGTAGACAGAGCTGGCTGCTCAATCAGTCTGTCCTCGGGATGAAGTCAGTGGGGGATGGGGTAAAGATGGCCACAGTGTAGCTCATCGGGCAGTCCGAAGTCAACAGAGCAGCTGCCAGGCCCAAGCCTGATCTCAATTAGGTCTGTTACATAAAGCAGCCTCAACTGAAATATTCGTTCACCGAGGTTTGACTTTGGAGTCAAAAGGATAAGTGTGACCTATGGCCACAGTTTTTACCAGCTGGGGGCCTTTTGGAGAAAGTTCCTTAATCTTTCTGAACCTTCACCTTGTCATCTGTAAAGTGGGGATGGATGATACTTTATTAATCTACTAGAGAGGGTTAGTTTATAGATTATGATATCTTTAAGTCCTTGGTCTCAAAGAGTATAGTTTGAGCCTGACTCACACCAATCCTCTCGCCTTCAGGGAAAAAAATACTACATTTTCCTTGAGTCTCGGTCTATAGGTTTCAGGCTGGCCTCCATTTGTGGCTCTGGGAATATCCATTAAAATCCAGGGTATTCTATCACCCTGACCACAGTTCACGGTGACAGGCGGGTGATCAAATATATTTTGAATGAGTCCTGAAGTTGAGCTCAAAACAGCACAGGTGGGGAGCTGCTGCTTGCCATCTTACCATCACATGGAGCCTGGCCATAAAACCAGCAGAAATGACAGAGAACCTGAAAGTGGATGGCACCAGGTCCTATTGACATCATTCAAGTCCCTGGATCAAGCCATTCCTGAAGACCACAGCTGGACCATCCTATTAGTTAAGCCATTAAATGCCCTTTATCGATCCAGCTGTTGTAACCAAATGTTTGAAAAGGGAACTCTTCATGGAATCTCCCCATTTTGTAGATGAGAAACAAAGCAGAAACAAGTAGGAACACATCTAAGCACTTAGTGAAATGGAAACTCTGTAATTCATGCCAAACCCTCCTCTCTTCTCTGATGTTTTGTCTACTCTGTTTTCTTTACTGCACTTCTTTCTTACTTTGTTCCACCTGATGAAATCCATCCAAACTTCCAAGTTTGGTTCAAGTCCTGTTCTCTCAGAATGTCCTTGCTGACTTTGTCTCTTCATCTTTTGAAGTCTTGGTTCCTCAAGAAGATTGCTAGAATCTCTCCAAGGTATGAAAGGATCTGAACACTGCAGCCCTTGGCTCCTCATGTTCACATGGGGCACATTTTCTTGCTGATGGATCAAATTGCATCAGTCACCATTGTTGAAGTAATTACCCAGAAGAGTTGATTACAAGTTAACTCAGTAAGACTACAGCATCTTAAAACAGTAGGGAAGGCATATTCAGTCTGCTTTCTCTGTTATGATTGTGGTAGTTTCTCTTTCTGCTTTCTGATGCCAGACAGATTTTGGGACTTTGTCTTATCTTTTACAACTTATACTTTTGTGTAATTATAAAATATCTTGCCATTTTTTGCACTTAAAAAATTTTAAAGGTTGAGTTCAGCAGGTGATGCTGGACTCTCATGTGACTGACCCTGATTCAAGTCCTGGAACCGGTGGCTTGAAAAATCACTCCAGGCATGTGTGCATGCATGCCCAAAATCCCAGGAGAAGAGATTGAAGCATGACCATCATCTCTGAATGGCAATTTCTCACTTTCCCTCTCTCTCTATCTCTCTGTCTCCTTCCTGTCTGATAAACTCACGTGCCCTATGACAAAAACATAATTAAAAAATATATATTAAAGACAAAATAAAATTCAGATAACATTAGTAAAAAATGTAAAAAAGAAACTAAAAAAATGGGAAGAAATAAAGGTGACCCTCTTACTATGTGATAGAGAAAGTCTTTCTTAACATAGAAGCAAGTAGGAGATGTCTTCAAAAGGTTCATGGGAAATGTGTCTCATTTAAAAAATTTTATAAAAAAACAACTATGCATGGATTTCAGTTCTTTTCCACCAAAATATACTCAGACTTTAATTCCATTGTGCTTCAATCTCTTTAAAGTTCTCCATACAGAAAATGTAAAGAGATACAGTTATAAAGAAATATACATAAATAAACTTAGCACATAAAGCACTGTAACCAGAAGTAAATGACCAATATACATGACAGATGAAGACTATACCTTCTACACAACAAGTTATTTTATTGATATGAAGTAAACAAAGGACTTGAAAAGGAAATTTCCAATAAAGAGGGCTATTAATGGCCAATCCATGGGGTGAAAAAACCATTCACATTCATATGGGCTCATGTAAGCCAATTAGTAAAACAATATGTAGTCCTGTTTTGCCTTTGAGGTTGATGGTTGATGAGAATGCATTAAAACGATGTGTGTGTACAAAAATAGAAAGGGAAAGGTACTCAGATACATTCCTGGTACCAACCGTGACTGGCGATTGAAAAGGAATTGTCAAGATTAGAAACGTGTACTCCCAGAGATCCTACAATCCCATCTGTAGGAATTTATCTGGAGAAAATACTCAGGAAAAGAATTCCTAGACAAGGTAATTATTTTTTATCTCTGCCCTTTTTAATACTTTTTAGCTAATCATTCCACATTAGTTAATTAAATTATAGCACATAATAGGTCCATGCTGCACATAATAATCCAAGACTATTTAGATCGACCTTCAATGATTTAAAAAGATATTCACAATATAATGACAAGTGAAAAAGTTAAAGCTGGGCCAGCAGCTGGCGTGGAGGTTAAGGTGCTGGATCCCACAGGGCTGACTGTGCCACTCAAGTCTTGGGCCTGGCAGCTTGAACACCATGCTGTGTGCAGGTGTGTGCAGGTGTGTGCAGGTGTGTGCATGCCCAAATCCTGAGAGGAGAGTGGGAAGGGATTGTGATGTGGCTATTGACCTGGGGGATGATTTCTTGCATGCATGGTATAACAAATAACTAAAAGAAAAACAATCCCATTTCTTCGTCATTTTATTTTATTTTATTTTATTTATTTATTTTGCTATAGGGTGCGTGCGCTCACCAGAAAGACAGAGACAGAGAGACAGAAAGCGAGAAATCACCTCCTGGGGCGATGGTCACGCCGTGATCCCTTCTCCATTCTCCTCTCGGGATCTTGGGCACGCACGCACACACGCCCAGCGTGAGTTTAAGCCACTGGGTCCGGGACACGAACCGCGGTCGACTACATGGGAGTCCAGTGACAGTCATTACTCCAACTGCTAGTCCCCTCTTTGTCATTCTTACTCTTAACACCAAAAGGTAGAGAATACAAAGGAATAGGGCAATTGCCCAAAATCCCAGGAGAAGAGATTGAAGCATGACCATCATCTCTGAATGGCAATTTCTCACTTTCCCTCTCTCTCTATCTCTCTGTCTCCTTCCTGTCTGATAAACTCACGTGCCCTATGACAAAAACATAATTAAAAAATATATATTAAAGACAAAATAAAATTCAGATAACATTAGTAAAAAATGTAAAAAAGAAACTAAAAAAATGGGAAGAAATAAAGGTGACCCTCTTACTATGTGATAGAGAAAGTCTTTCTTAACATAGAAGCAAGTAGGAGATGTCTTCAAAAGGTTCATGGGAAATGTGTCTCATTTAAAAAATTTTATAAAAAAACAACTATGCATGGATTTCAGTTCTTTTCCACCAAAATATACTCAGACTTTAATTCCATTGTGCTTCAATCTCTTTAAAGTTCTCCATACAGAAAATGTAAAGAGATACAGTTATAAAGAAATATACATAAATAAACTTAGCACATAAAGCACTGTAACCAGAAGTAAATGACCAATATACATGACAGATGAAGACTATACCTTCTACACAACAAGTTATTTTATTGATATGAAGTAAACAAAGGACTTGAAAAGGGAATTTCCAATAAAGAGGGCTATTAATGGCCAATCCATGGGGTGAAAAAACCATTCACATTCATATGGGCTCATGTAAGCCAATTAGTAAAACAATATGTAGTCCTGTTTTGCCTTTGAGGTTGATGGTTGATGAGAATGCATTAAAACGATGTGTGTGTACAAAAATAGAAAGGGAAAGGTACTCAGATACATTCCTGGTACCAACCGTGACTGGCGATTGAAAAGGAATTGTCAAGATTAGAAACGTGTACTCCCAGAGATCCTACAATCCCATCTGTAGGAATTTATCTGGAGAAAATACTCAGGAAAAGAATTCCTAGACAAGGTAATTATTTTTTATCTCTGCCCTTTTTAATACTTTTTAGCTAATCATTCCACATTAGTTAATTAAATTATAGCACATAATAGGTCCATGCTGCACATAATAATCCAAGACTATTTAGATCGACCTTCAATGATTTAAAAAGATATTCACAATATAATGACAAGTGAAAAAGTTAAAGCTGGGCCAGCAGGTGCTGTAGTGGTTAAGACACTGGACTCCGAAATGGCTGGTTGTGGTTTGAGTCCCAGACACGGCGGCTTGAAAATCATGCCGGGCACATGTGGATGCATGCCCCAAATCCCAAGAAGAGAATGGAGGAGAAGGAATTGTGGCCTGGCCATCCCCCCCCTGGGGGATGATTTCTCACTTTTTCTCTCACTGTCTCTGTCTCCCTCTCTCTCTAGCTAGTGCATGTGCCCTTTGACAGAAAAAAAAAAAAAAAAAGCAATACAAAGTCCATGGGATCTCAAATTTTCAAAAAGTGCCTATATTAAGTAGTCAGAGAAAAATGGAGACCTATATAGCAAGGTGATCATGCTGATCTCTGGGTTGCAAGACTCTGGAAGAAATCTTAGCTTGGTTTTGCTCTCCCACAGTTTCTGAATTTCTATAATACATGCTACTTATAAAAATTAGAAATGTCTTTTAATGTAAACAGAATGACTTTCCATGCATCTTCACCCATACATTTGATGCCATGTCTCTCTAATGGATGGTGCTCCGTAAAGATTCATACCCACCGGGTTCCCGTCACATATGAGGGCCGATAATGCTCTGTCCATCACAGACTTCTTAAGCCTCCTCTTTTTTTTTTTTTAAGTTGTATTTATTTATTTATTTTTACCAGGACTGGTATTTTCAGGCACAGAGAGATCTGCTTACTACCCACTCCATTTATCTACCAACTGGGCACGTGCACCATAAACATAGTCATTTTCCAAATGGAAAAAGGTATGGCTTTGAAGAGCAGAGTCTTTAATCAGACAAAACATCTCACTTTGCCCTAGTCATTAAACTGACTTCAGAGACAAAGGCCCAAGGCCCTGCATCTGCTCAGTTTGTGTAAAGACAGTCAGCTAATGCGGAACACTGGGAATGCCGGGTGTTTATATTAGAAGTAATGAACTGAAAGCAAGGCATCTAATCCTTTCCCTAGCCAGGAGGTACTTGCAGCATTTTAAAGGTCCTTTTTAAAGAGTAATAGAACTTTATAAGCATATTGGTCCTTTCATCTCCCAGAAAGTATACTCAAGGCATAATTCAGACCTTTACATTAGATCATATTAAGCCTAATTTGGTTCTTCGGCTCAGCAAAGGGCCTCAGGGTTTTTAGGAAGTTGTAAGAGTCAAAGATGTTAAAGGACCTGACTTTTTAAACAAACAGGCATCTTTCCCATATGATAATGAATGTGTTGAATGTTCGGCCTGGGGGGTCTTGCCAGCATATTGGAGGGTTTACCTCAAAGAATGGAGGGTGATTTCAGTAACAAAGGGGTGTAGAAATGAAAGTACAACCCAGCTGGTGTCTGCCATTAGATTTCCATTTTACTAGAAGAACTCATCTTCCTCCTTTTAGGTTTCTAAGCAGCAGCCATGCTGAGAGGCTTCTGTGGGTAGGTCAAGTGCTTATGGCAGCCACAGTCCCCTCTACCCCCCCCCCAGTTCCCAGCTGGCTTGTTTCAGGGACCTAATATTTGACTCCCAAACCAGAAGGACTTCCATAATTTTGTTTTTCAGTCACATCTGAGATCTTGGATGGTCTTAGTTATTTGATTCTTGAGGCCAACACTGTGCCCACATGAATGTCCTGTGTGGCTTAGTAAAGAGGGTATGGGCCCTGGTCATAGACCTGGGTTCAAATCCCAGCTCTATCATTACCTGGCTGTGTGTTTTGAAGCAAGTCACTTAGCCTCTCTGAGTCTTGATTTCCTCATCTCCAAGGGGAGAGGATGCTAATACATCACTAGCCTCCCCTACAGCCTGGGGAAAGATGAAATCATGAGCTCCAAAAATATGTAAGAACTGCTAAATGCTTATACTGTGACTCTACTACCAAGTTGGGTCATTTTGCTACCATCTTATGTGGTTCGAGTGTCAATATCAGAGACTGAACGAAGGGCCATGGGTGAGTTAGTAAGGCAATAGATCTGAGGCTGGGAGCCCACAAGAAGTATCTCTGAATGTTTTGTACACCTAAGTCCTCCCATGTAGTTTGGATTCATTAATTGCTTCCCAGGTGGTGAACTCTTAAGACTCCACCTTGCTTGATAACCTAGAATTTCATCACAATGACTATTGTTCAAGTTCATGAGAGCTGGCTCCTTCTGGGACAGGAAAATCGTTACAGAAAGTTTCTGTTGGCTAATGGGATCTTCTGAAGGGGACTTGGCCTGCGGCCATCTTTATCTGCTTCCCCCATCCCAGGCTGACTCTGCATCTCTTAGGGTGAAAAATGGTGAACTGACTGGGCTTATAACATCCCTGAGTTAGCTTAGTTGAACCCAGATCATTTGTCTAGCACACATATTCCTGTTGGTTTTCCAGTGAGGTCACCGTCTTCTCTGTCACTCTGACATCTAGCCAACCAGAGCTTTCGCCACAGGCTGCATTCATTGAGCAGATGAAACAGTCTCTCATCCGGGAGTGACAGGCCAGCTCCAGGGTTCCCTGCCTGTTCCTCTGTTCTGCTGTTTGTGCTCCGAGCTCTACTTAGGTTGGGTTGATAAGGCCCTTGATCCTCAAATGGTGCCACCTCTGCTGACCCTGAAGTGTCCTTCCACATGCCAGCCAGGGAGCACACTTCCCTTGATAGCTCATTTGGAAGCTGGTTTTCATGCGGCATGGTTCACAGACGGCTTTTCTTTCATTGATGGGACTGTTCATGGCTTTCAGATGCAAACACAAGATTGGATCAGAAGGGATGTCAGGCCTAGCTGCTCTGGCGCAGGCAGTGGTGTACAGATGTGCAGTGCCGGAGGCCACGTGGCCAACTGAGTTCCGATCTGAATTGATCTAAAACAGCTGGGCGCATGGGCCCGAGATCCTGACTAGCTGAAGGGCTAGGTGAAGGGGATCAGTGTGATGAGACCCTATGGAGGGTGTGGGGGTGTCTTTCTCTCTCTCTCTCTTAGGAGAGGCATAATTTTTTTTTTATGTAAAGTAAAAAAGGGATAGTGCTCTATGAACCCTCTGGTGGCACCATACTCAGAAACCCACATGTGCCTGAAGTCAAGTTCATGACGTCGGAAAGCTCTGAAGAGTCCTGTACACACCTCACTGGTGCAGCTCCTGGGCTGGAAGGGAGATTTATTGTCTTCCTACTAGGCACCGTGCTGGGCTGATGCTAGCTTGTAATTCTCACAGTAATCCTACCCAGGTGGGGCTCACATCCGTCCTTTGGAGGTGAGAAACCCAAAACACAGAACAGTGAGGTAGCTTGCCTAAGGACACAAAGCCCGGAAGTACTGACATAGCGCCACATGCGCAGAGCCTCAGAGCTCACATTCTTACACCGCTCCCAGTGTGGGGCTGCTCACTTACTCTCTTGGTATATCTACTGAGCTCTTGGAGACGGGCGCACTTCCATGTCCTGGGGGTCTAGTGCAGAGAGCAGGTTCCTGCAGAAATGAACAAGCAAACACATAACTTAGACGATTCCAGATGATGATCAGGACTTCAAAGACTCTACACAAAGGTGAATCGAGAGAGAAGAAAGGCGAGGTGGGACAGCTCTTCTAGTCAGGATTCCAAAGATGCCACAGGAAGGGAACACACATTTGAGCCGAAGGTGAGAAGTTAGTCAGGCCACCTTCTGCAGAAAAAGCCCAGTGAGTGCAGAGACTCTTAAAGGCGGGATAGGACAGGAGGAAGGTCTGTAGGCCAGACTCCAGTGAACAGGGCTGAGTAGGAAGGGTTGTATTTGGACAGGTGAGCAGGGGCCAGGTCATGGTCGCATGGTGTATCATGTGATGTTTTCATTTTACTCGAAATGGAATGGGACATCATCTCCAGGCTTTTGTGTTCTAGAGAGATCTCTCCCTTCTCTTCAGGGAACATGGCTATAGGCAGACAGGAAGAGACCAGAAAGACCAAGAAGGGATTTGGCCAACTCCAATGACCAAATACTTTAGACCTAGCATAATGAATTTAGCATATATAAAACACTTTTCCTTTAAACCTGTATTGTTGGTTTTGGTGTGGTGTGTGAAATCTGGGCCGACTACTTAAGTAAACACACGTGTATTAAAAAGGTGCCCCTTCATGCAAACATCCCCCAGATATGGAGAGTCGGAATTTTAAATATTCAAAATGAATATTATTAATTATAAGACAAATTGAAATTGTGTGCCTCCTCATACGATGTAATATCACTTCGAGTCTCTTGCCACAGCGGCATGACCTGTATTTGATCCTGACAAACTCAGTGGAAGATACTCTGGCCTGACTCTTCAACAGTATCGGGAGTGTGAACGTTAAGGAAAGATGTAGCAGGTTCTCTAGACTAAGAAGCATGAAAACAGACTCTACCACGTGATTCTGAAATGGAGGAGTTTGCCTTAAGTGGCCTCATTGGGACTGCTGGTGAAACCTGCGTGGGTCTGAAAATTAGGGGGCAGTGATGTGTCCTAGTCAATTTCCTCTGATGGCGTTACTGTGGTCATGTAGGACAATATCCTCAACTATGGGAAAGCCATGGCAGAGCCACAGGACAGTAGGCTGGCAACCTAGTCTCAAATGGTTCTGGGAATGAATGTTCCTGTACCTTACTTGTAACTCTTTTTTTTTTTTTCTGGAGAGGTTTTCGCTATAGGGCGCGTGCGCTCACCAGACAGACACAGAGAGACAGAGAGACAGAAAGCGAGAAATCACCCCCCAGGGAGGATGGTCACGCCGCAATCCCTTCTCCTCCATTCTCCTCTCGGGATCTTGGGCACGCACGCACACGCGCCCGGCGTGAGTTTTAAGCCACCAGGTCCGGGACACGAACTTCGGTCGACTACGTGGGAGTCCAGCGACATAGCCATTACGCTAACTGCTGGTTCCCCTTACTTGTAACTCTTCTGTAACTTGTGAGTCTTTCAAAAACTTGTGATTTCTCACTTTCCCTCTCACCGTCTTTCTCTGTCTCTCTCCAGTCAGTGCACACATTCTATGACAAAAACCTTAAAAAAAACAACAACAAAAAAAGTAATTCTCATTTCCTTATGTCCAGAGTCAGTCTGTTTTTAGCAAATCGTAGAGTTTGTCTCCTATATTTTTAGACTATCGTCATTTGATCGGGAGGAGTGGTTACCGCAGAGAGTACCTGCTTGCCTTATCACTGTGATTTTGACCTTACCCCATGGAATGGAATTTTCTTTACCTCCAAAGTAAGCTAAAACTTTAAAAGAAATTCCACACGAAGTCAGAATGAGGATTATATGACATGGGTAAAGGCTGAGAAACGTATTATTAAATCTTAACATCTAGACAGTTATCTTACGGAGACAAGAAAGATTTACAACTTTCCACATCAATCCTAACTCACTCCAGGAATGTGGAATGAAGCCCCTGGAAAACTGGATTCCGATTTTATAGATGTGTAGAGGATTTCCTCTGGGAAGGAACATAGTCAATTAATGTCTTGAGACAACTGTATAAAAAAGGGAATTAGAGTCTCAGTCTTTTGATAATTCTTGATTTTAAAGAGTTACAAAGAAAGGACTTTTGACCGTATTTACAAGTTGACTACACTTAATTAAACAAGAAAGTAAGCACAATTAACTGCTTCCTTTCTTAATTTAAATAATAATAGTCAGAATGGGATATTTTGGTGACATTTTCATCTTCAGCATCCCGAAAGCTATTGGCAACTTCAAACACTTAATAATTTTAAAATGACATTGAGATATATTAAATTATTGATACTTGTTAAATGCAAATCCCTATAAAGTAGAAGACTTATTGAATGTGTCCACTTAGATGTCTCCTTAAAAGATTATTTGGCCTAGTGATACCTAGATTTTAAGATTTCATGGAAGGGGACTAGCAGTTGGCTATGTCACTGGACTCCCATATGGTCGACCGTGGTTCGAGTCCCAGACCTGGTGGATTAAACTCACGCCAGGTGCGTGTGCATGTGTGCCCAAGATCCCGAGAGGAGAATGGAGGAGAAGGGATTGTGGCATGGCCATCCCCCCTCGTGGGGGGTGATTTCTCGCTTTCTATCTTTATATCTCTCTCTGTCTTCGGTGAGCGCACACACCCTATAGCAAAATACTCACAAAAATATAAATAAATAAATAAGTAACTAATAATAATCATAATAAAGATTTCATGGAAAAGATGGGGCCGGCAGATGGCTTGGTGGTTGAGGACCCTGGATTCCCACATGATTGACTGTGTTTGGAGTCCTGGACCTGGTGGCTTACTTCCTCCCCCCTCTCTCCCTCTCTAGTCAAATTGAAACAAACAAATGCATAAATGAATAAATAATGTTGAATAAAATAATTCTTTTTTTTAAAAAAAGAAAATCTCCCCTTTAAAAAAGATTTCTTGGAAGAGAAACATTTAGGAGGAAACTATTGAAGATTTACAATTTTTCATTTTACTAATTAAAAAGATACAATACAACTAAAAGGGACAATTAGCTCCTATATTTTTATAAGGTCACATAAAGGGTTGTCCTTTAAATAAAATATTTAAATAAATATATAAAATTTAATGAAAACTTAACAGTTTACTGGGTCATCAGAAGTCATGAGCATTTTTCAGAGGGCCAGCAGGTGGTGTGGTGGTTGGGAACAATGAACTCCCACATAGCCAACCACAGTTCAAGTCCCAGACCTGGTGGCTTGCTTTCTCACTTTCCCTTCTCTTCTCTCTCTCTCATCAAATTTTAAAAATTAAATAAAGTAATTCTTTAAAAAATAAAAAAAGAAGTCATGAGTATTTTTATATAGAAAAACATAGAAAAATACATCATGATTTTTCCAACAACCCAATACTTATTTTGCTTTCAAAACTGTGGACTAGTAGATTTGTTTTCATTGACCAGCCTGTACTGTGACTAATTTGGAAACTCTTATTTTCCTCCACCTACCTTATTCTACAGATGCAAATTCAGCGTAGTGAGAGACTTGCCTAAATTGTCTAAAATGCTGCCATTAATGGGAAGATCAGGACCTTGCACTGAGGTCCAGAGTCCTAACCTAAGAGTGCTTGTCATTATACTCGGCAGTTGGCTTTATATAGGGCTATCAATTAGACTTCTTCAGGCTACAGAAAACTAACCTAAATCGGATTAAACAATGAAGGTAATTTATTGGTTCAGATAATGGGAAAGTCCAAAGTACAGCTTTAGGCAAGGCTTAATCCGGGTTGTCAAAGCATGTCATTACCTAGAATCTTACTTCCTTTACAGCGTCATTAGCCACAGTGATCTTCCTAGTTATCCTGGGAAATCTATTCGTAGCTAAAAAACTTCCTGACCTCATGTCCCTGTATCATTGAGTCCAGAAAGCAGACACTCTGTGTTGTTCCTACACATCTTGGAAGTCACTGATCACTCATCAAATGGGATCGCAGGCTTCTCCTTCAGTTCATCTTTGTTACTAGTGTGAGTTGGGAAGACTGGTGCTTTTAGCCAATCAGGGCTTGCTCCTTGTCTTGGGCCAATCAGGTTGCTAAAATAAAAGACATTCAACTGGGTCATTTTTAAACAACAGAAATTGGGATGGCCAGTGGTGTGGTGGTTAGGGTGCTGGATCCCACATGGCTGACTTTGCTGATCAAGTCCCAGACCTGGCATCTCAAAAAACATGCCAGTGCATGTGCACATGTGCCCAAAATCCCAAGAAGAGAATAGAGGAGAAGGGATTATAGCATAGTCATCCCCTTCTGTGGGTTGATTTCTCATTTTCCCTCTCTTCTCTGGCAAGCGCACATGCCCTATAGCAAAAACTAAACAACAACAACAACAACAACAAAAACAAAACAAAACAAAAGCCAAATCAAAACAAAGACACAAAAATTTATTTTTTATAGTTTTAGAAGATGGGAAGTCTTAAGTTCTAGACACTGGCATATTCAGTGTCTGGTGAGGGCGTCTTCTCTCTGTGTCTCCATATGGTAGAAGGAAAAGCTCCCAAAGGCCCCGCTTCTTAACACAAATGCATTGGGGATGAGGTTTCAACATAAGAATTTTAGAAAGACACATTCAGATCATGTCATTCCTTAAAGCTGGGTTAATTCTTCATAAACTACCTACCTCTTACAGGAAAAAAAAGTGATTTCAAAGGAGATATTAAAATATCATTTTCTTAAAAAAAGAGTAAATGAGGACCAGCAGGTGGTGTAATGGTTATGTCACTAGACTCCCACATAGTCGACCACATTTTGAGTCCTGGACCTGGTGGCTTAAAACTTAAGGCATGCATGTGTGTGTGTGTGTGTATGCACATGTGCCCACAAGATCCCAAAAGGAGATCACTTTTTCTTAAATCTTTGAGTGTCTTAAAGAAATTGTGAGTGACAGTTATACTTTTGGGTGAGTATTCCCAGTCTTTCCTCTGCTTTGCATTCTAAGGCTTTTGCTGTTTAATTTAGGTGCTAATGAGGATAATGGTTAGAGAAAATAATTAGAAGAAAGGAATGGTGCTAAATTAACTTACCTTTAAAAAAAAAAAAAAAAAGCACTACTCAAGAGAAAAAACATGAGCACGTTGTGAGGAGTTGGCCGAAGAATGTCAATCTTGGTTTTTGGAGAGAGATTGGGGTGTGAGACTCCAAGGTGATGCACAAGCCTCTGGAAGAGGGATGTTCAGGAAGGATTCAGTTAATCGTTCTATGTATTGTCTGGTAAAGTCCCCCTTTGCCATTTCTCCAAGAGGCTTCAGAAAAGCAACACATGATAATTGGTGTTTTGAAGTTGGAAGCCTGAATTTGACTGTAGGTGAGAAAAACACACAGACTGACAGGGACCCCTCTTCCAATTAGATATCCTTAGTAAATGCTGGAGGAAAGAGAATTATTAAGTCACAGGGTATGTGCTTACTTACTTATCATATGGTACATGTGCTTACCAGAGAGAGACAAAGGGAGAGGGAGAGAGTACCCCACAATGGGGCATGGTCACGCCACAGTCCCTTCTCCTCCACCTCTCCATCCTGTTGGGGATTTGGGTACACAAACACACACACAGGCACTCCAGCGTGTTTCTCAAGCCACTGGAGCTAGTAATTGAACCACAGAGTGGGCCACGTGGCATCCAGCTCGCTTTATCAATAGGCCAAGGGGTCAGCCCCCAAAGCATACATTCATGAAAGGCTATTGTCACATTTACAAATGGTGTCGACATGGACATTTCCACTAGCAGAGAATGAAAAGGTGACACGTACACACTGGTACCAACCCCTAATATTTTGGAAAAGCAAAAGTCCACATGAATTGTTTTCTGGGTATTTTGGTTTAGCGGGATAGATTTTATTGACAGATGGCAAATTCTAAAGTGAGGCATCATATGTTTCTTGTAGGTCTCACCCACCCCTGGTTTGGACCAAGATCAAGATGGCGTGTCAAGAGCATATTACGGCTTCCATAGTTGAGTTGAGTCTGGGCTGAACAGCCTTGTACAGTTGAAGTCAACTATTTTGATTTCCTTGGGACATTTTGGATGGTTTCCTTGAGAAGAACCACATCAAAGCAGCGCTGGGAGGTACTTCCAAGAATACGGTATGAGTATGTTCTGCCATCTGTTACCATGGTCAGGGTGGAGGAGGAGGGCTATGGGAAAAGTATCCACCTGCTCTTCCAAAAGCTCAGAAGTGCCTTATCTTTTCTGTCAGTCCTGAGGAATGCAGGACAAAGGGAACCAGAAAGACGAACTCAAAAGTCATCTTGACTTGTTTTTCTGTCACTTCTACCATTCCATCTTTAGGAAACCCCAACAAATACCCATGGGCCAATAAGGCCCAAGTAACCTCTTGGTTTTGGAAAAGACCAACCAAGACAATGTGTTCCACTTTGCTGCCTAGGACATCTGAGTCATTAAACCCTTTTTAAAGAGTAAAACCCTCAACGAGGAATGTGTGTGCCCTTCTAATCTGAAACAGCCTCGCCTGAAGGTTTCCATCTTGAGACAAAAATGCCTTGGTGCCCCTGGAACTCTGCACAGGGACTGTTCTTCCCAAGACTGCTTCTGAACCTGGCTGGCTGCTTAGTGCTTCTTGTAAAATATGGTCAATGCAGGGCCTCAGAAATGCTTTCCTTGGGGGAAGGAAGAAGAAACAGTTGTGCAAGATGGACAGCCGAACACGCATAATGATTGCCATATGTCAAAGTATTTCAAGCCTTTAAAATGGACTTGGGCAGTGCTTTGCTAAGTGTTCCCATAAAACAACTGCTTTTATAGGTCTTTGAGGTCTTAGCAATGGAAAGCACGGGATGCCTGACCTCTCTGTGTCTTGTTTAGTTTTACCATTACTTTTTTTTTTTTTTTAATTTTATTCCAAGGCCTTAGGAACTATCTCCCTTTGGCACCAACCACGACCCTATCTGGGTCACCCAGTATGGACCATGGGTCATATGAAGCATTATTCTCATGAGAATCCTGATTTTATCTAGCCTTTAGGAAAGTAGAGAAATGGCCTTTTCAGTAAATTTACAGCCCTGGGAGCAGAAGTTGATCAAAATCGTCATCCAGTCAGCCCTTTCCCCAATTTGCCTATTCATATTCCGTATCGGTGAGAAAATGAGGTTATTAGTTTGATAATAAAGCCAAAAACCCTGTAGATGGACAATGCATGCAAGTTAATGACTTCCTTTGTATCAAATCCCCAGTCCTGGAAAATTCCTGGTGAAGCCTTTCCCATTTCAGCCTGTCTGAAATGTCTCTAGATCTTAGGATTTTTAAATCTTAGGAAGAAACAGTCTTCCAAGGGCCTCAAGAAAGACATTTGATTAAATCCATCAAATCAGAGAGATCAAGCTCTCCCACACACCTCTTAACCAATTACACACTTCAGCTTCTCACTTAAAAACTGAAACAGGCTTTGCATGTTGAAAGGAAAATTCAAGAAAATCCTTGTTCTCCTGGACTGAGTGACAGAAGTAAAAGAATAAGCAAATACAATCTCTAATTTATTAAATGTTGTTAAGAAGATCAATGGAAGGGTGTGCAAAAGAGTGACAGAGAAAAAGTTGGCTCTTGAGGTGGAGTGGTCAGTAGAGGTCTCCCCAGAAAGTTGATTTTGAGCTGACACCTGAGGATGAGAATTAGCTATGGGAAGGGCAGTCAAGACAGAAGGAATAGAAGGAATAAAATGGACAGACGTCCAGAAGCCAGTAAGGGCTTGGCAAGGGATAAAAAGTAGCATGGAGGGGCCAGCAGGTGGCATAATGGTTAAGGCACTGGACTCCCACATGGACAACCAGGGTTCAAGTCCTGTACCTGGAAGTTTGAAAATCACTCTAGGCACATGTGCATGGGTGCCCAAAATTCTGAAAGGAGACTAGAGGAGAAAAGATTGTGGTGTGGCCATCCCTCCTGTAGGGTGATTTCTCACTTTTCCTCTGTCCCTCTCCGATGAGTTCATGTGCCCTGTGGCCAAAAAAAAAAAACTAAAAATAAACAAACAAAAGAAAAAAGAAAATAGAAAAACTAGTGTGGGTAGGGCAGAGTGAACCAGGAGGGCAAACATGAAATGAGGATGAAGACTGTGGGGCTGCCAGTGACATTTTCTAAGCCTGTGGTCCACAGAAACAAGTTTGGATTTTAGCAAACTGTAGGTGATAGTAAGGCTTTCAAGGTAACCTGGGTCCAGAATGGATCTTTGTGCCTGAGATTTGGAAAGCCTTACCTAATAAAAGGAGAGTTACCTGAGGACAGGTGCCAGAATTATGAGTTTGCATAAAGCAGCAAAGATAAAGCATCACAATCCTCCCCACTAAAATTGTCCCCCTCTAACACAGTTCTCTAAATTTAACATCTTTCGGCAACCCAGCTGCTTGCTTACCATCTTCGTTGGTCTGTCTGATTGTGATTGTACAATCTAAATAGCAAACATCAACAAACAGACAAAGCAAATTGCAAAATGGAAATACAAACTCTGCGGAGAATTTAAGATTTCTTAAAATCCCTGTAAGTTAAAGAATCAAGTTAACTATTACCTAAAGCCATGAACCAAGGGAGGCTGGGTATGGTTAAACCAAGAGAAAATAAACCAGATCGAGCAGTTCATTGGAGTTCTACAAGAGAATGAGTTGAACTTTGCAGAGTAAGTTTAAAAGAAGTCCTCAAAAAATAAAAATCATAATAATAATAAATAAAAGAATCTTCAGGGAAATTTGTGTAATCCTTCAAAAATTTTGAGAGGGAACAAGAAAGAGATTCTGAGACCTTATGAAAATGTTGCAAAAGTTCAAGGCAAATCGAGTTTTGCTGTTATATAATTTTGTCAGCACTGAGGGAAAAAGCATACTCAATTCCTGTTGCATATTTCCTTTCTTTCTTTTTTAACTGCTAAAGGGCATGTGTGCTTGCCAGAGAGAGACAGAGAGGAAGAAAGTACCCCCCGGTGGGTCATGGTCACACTGCAATGACTTCTCCTTCATTTTCTCTTCCTGTTGGGACTTGGGGTGTACACGTACACTTGCCCAGCATGTTTTTCAAGCCACTGGGACCAGGATCCAGCTACTCAGCCACTAGGCTGTGGATCCAGCCCATGTTGTATATTTTCTAGGAAGGCTAAGTTTTAATCTACCTCTGTATTTTGTTCACTTTTAAATAAGCTCGCTTTCATAATTGTCATCTTTGTGTTTCAAGTTAAAGTTCCAAGTGACTGATTTTTATTCCTTTTTTTTTTTTACAATTTATTGTGAAAATCAAGTCCCCATTTCTGATGTATTCAGGTTAAGTAGCATTTTCCCAGCACCAACTATCTCTGGAAAGTGAAGACCTACTGTGCTCGGTTGGGGATGTGCATCTAAAGACCGGACCCCTGAGTCACTCGCTGATAACCACATAGCTACAGATGGCTCTTCTCACTGTTCCTACTCTTCCTCGTTTCCTCGCCACCTGTGAAGGGCTGTCTGGGAGAAGAGGAAAGCTGGGTCTGAGACCCATCGACTTTAGCCAAGTAAATCAACAGTCCAGCCAACAAGCCTGAGGAGAAACACTTTTGATGAGCAAGAACGCTAAGAAACTACATTAACAATGTCCTAGTCCTGGGAACGTTCACACGTCTGGCTAAGAGTATGAGGACTTCCCAGATGGAAGATGTCTTCTGTTCAGGAATTACAAGCATGAAATACGGACTGAAATTGCTTCCCACCCTGTCTCTGAGAACGTCTGACCACAGATACCTCTCCAGAAACATCCTGAGGCACGGCCAAGCACTTAAGACTTGGTGTCTAAGAGACTTGGGACCGTGTCCAGCTTTGTCTACATCCTGATTGTGTGATCTTGGACCATTAACTTACCCTTTTGCTTATCCCTGATGAATTGGGCGTGGGAATACTAACCTTATAAGGTAGTCATGCCGATGGAGGTGGGAGGCGGAGGAGTTACTGAAGCACTCTGTCCAGTCGGGAGGGAGCCCATAGGTGTGGTCACTCCAGGTGGCAGGACATCAGTACCTGGGTAGATGTTACAGCTGACAGCTCTAAACCAGTGCCATATTTTGAAGACTGAAGCTATAAAACCACTGCAAGGTATTTGTAGTCATGGTTGCTTCTTCTCAGCTCACAGTGCAGGTCAGGGGAGATAGACAACATATCTCAACGTTATTCCACAGATTAAAAAGTAAGTCTTGGTGGCCCAGCCACAGTGGTGCTGCAGCAGTCTAAGAGCTCTGCAAGGCTGGAAGCCACGTGGCTGGCTACAGGCTTGAATCCTTGGTCAGGAAACACTCTGGGGGACCAGCAGTTGATGTAATGGCTATGTCACTGGACTCCCATGTAGTTGACTGTGGTTTGAGTCCTGGACCCGGTGACTTAAAACTCACTCCAGGCGTGTGTGCGTGCATGCCCAAGATCCCAAGAGAATGGAGGAGAAGGGATTGGCATGGCCATCCCCCTGGGGGTTGATTTCTCGTTTTCTGTCTCTCTGTCTCTCTGTCTTTCTGGCAAGCACATGCGCCCTATAGCAAAAACCTCTCCAAAAAAATAAAATAAAATAAATAAATAAAGGGAAACACTCTGGGTACCCAGGATTCTCAGGGGCTGAAGGGCGGAGCAAAAGGGGTCACTATGGGACAAGACCCCATTAAAGGTGCTTTTCTTTATCATTCTCCTATCCCACATGCATGCAGACATGTTCTCTAGTGCATGTACACACACACACAAACACAAACACACTTAACCTTAGAGAAGCTCTATTTAATGGTTATAAAAGAGAATTATTATAATAGTAGCAAACATTGAATGTTTCTTTTATGCCAGGTACCATTTGTAGGACTTGTCATATAATAATTCATCTAATCTAGCCACACCGTCATGAGGTAGGGACTATTATCATTCCCCATTTCACAGATAAGAAATTGAGAAATAGTTTAAATGGCAGAGCTGAGATTTGAACTCGGGAAGTATGACTTCAGAAACAGTGCTTATAGGGACCAGCACTTAGCATAATGGCTATGTGGTTGGACTCCCACATAGTCGACCGTGGTTCGAGTCCTGGACACGGTGGCTTAAACTCACGCCAGGCACGTGTGTGTGCGTGCCCAAGATCCCGAGAGGAGAATGGAAGAGAAGGGATTGAGGCG
>NW_006159553.1:639445-645783 GCF_000334495.1 Tupaia belangeri chinensis
GGGGGTGATTTCTCGCTTTCTGTCTCTCTGTCTCTCTGTCTCTGTCTGGCGAGCACAAGCGCCCTATAGCAAAAAACCTCTCTCTCAAAAAAAAAAAAAAAGAAACATTGCTTATAATCATGAGTCTTTAGTGTCCCATGGGAGCCTCATCCTGGTGACTGCGTTTAGAAGGGTGCAGATGGAGGCCCTAACCCGAAGGCTGTGGTTTAGGCTGTGGACAGAGGTCAGAAAGAGACAGTGACAATGTAAGTTGGGCTTCCCTAGTGGATGTCACAGGACGGTACAATTTCAAAGACCGAGCAGAAATAAAACATTACCTAGTGCTTGACGGGACCTGGAGTGGTGGCGTGGGAGGGGGTGATGAGAACAATGAAGAAGAGTTGGTTTCTGCTACTTTCCAAAGTCACAGATCTGGGATAATGGGAAAAAAGAGTGAGAAGTTCAATTATGAACATGAAAAGTCTGACATTCTTGAAAACATCCATAGAGAAATGTGTTTTGTTGTTGTTTTAAAGAGATTTTTGCTGTAGGGTGCATGTGCTTACCAGAGACACAGAGAGAGAGAAAGTGAGAAATCACTCCCTACCCAAGTTGGATGGCCACTCTGTAGTCTCTTCTCCATTCTCCTCTCAGGATTTTGGGCATGCACACACACATGTGCCTGGCATGAGTTTTAAGCTGCTGGGTCTAGAACTTGAACCTCATCAGCCATGTAGGAGTTGAGTACCTTAACCACTATGCCACCTGCTGGCCCCCTGAGAGCATTTTTTTTAAAAGCCAGATAGATGCCCAGAATGATAGGGAAGCAGCAGCGAAGTATACCAATAATAATAATAATAATAAAATCAACCAAAACTGCTCAAAGAATGGGGGAGATATTTATAAATCAGAAATCTGAATGAAAAGGGATTGTGTCTAGGATGAATAAAGAACAGCTACAACCCAACAGTAAAAAGAAAAAGAGCCCACTTTTTGAAAAAGGGCAAAGAATCTGGACAGATATTTCCCCAAAGAAAACATACAAGTAACCAGTAGGGGCATGAATAGGTGCTCAATGCCATTCGCCGTTAGAGAAATGCACATCAAAACCACAATGGAATGCTACTTCATACCCACTCCGGTGGCGATAATGACAAGGACAGCCCCATAATGAGTGGCTGGAATGGGACGAAATCAGAATGTTCACCCGGTGTTGGTGGAAATGTAAAATGGCACAGCCATGCTGGGCAACAGTTTTCCACAAAACATTAAACATGGTGTTGTCATATGATCTGGCAAATCCACTCCTAAGCATTTGTCCAACAGAAATGAAAACACAGGTCCAACAAAAATGTGCACATAAAGGCTCATAGCAGCATTTTTCATGGTGGCCGAAAAGGGGCAACAACTCAGATGTCCACGAGCGTATGAATGGATACAAGTGGTCCAATCATACAATGGAATATTACTCAGCAATGAAAAAGAAAGAAGTACCGGCACATGCTACAACATGAGCAAGTCTTGGAAAGATGACACTAAGTGGAAGAAGCCAGACATAAAACACCACGTGCTGTATGATTTTGTTTAAAGGAAATGTTCAGAATACACAAATCTATTGAGACAAAAGTAGATTAGTGGTTGCTGGGGCTGGGAACTAGGGCTGGGGAAGAAGGGGGGAAATGGGAGTAATAGTCGATGGTTATGGGGTTTCTTTTTGGGGTGATGAAAATGTTCTAAAATTAGATTGTGGCGAGGGTTGCCCAACTCTGGGAATATACAGAAAAGTATTGAATTATATACTTTAAGTGAGTGAATTGTATGGTAAGTGAATTATATCTTGGTAAAGCTATATACAGAAATCAATCAGGTAACCAACAGAGCTAAATATAGCAGTCTACACCTATAACTCAATTACAGTGTCTAGACTTAGCAGTTGAACACATCAAGGGCAGATTTTATTTTGTCTTGCTCTCCTCTCGTTCTATATTCTCACTTTCCACCAATGTTTCCTGCAGTGGATTCACCACGTTCCACCCTGTACTTCGTCCAAATGAATTCTTCAAAAGACTTGTGAGATAGATGAGAAAAAGTTCCAACTCTCCTAAGTTACCGGTAACCGGCGAGCAAATGAGTCAAATTAATTTTAAACTGGCAATTTGAAATATTTACAAAGTCTGGCCTTTAATTCCCATCGTGTTTGAAAGTGGGACTGAAGTTCTGAAGGACTGGTTGAGTCATGATTGCATAATGGACCCAAGCATTAAGTTCCTGGCAACTAGAAAGAACTCAACTCAAATGAATTCTAAACCCATAATCTTAGGAGTTTACAAACAAAGTTTGCACTCTCCTTCTGGTGGGTTTAGATGTTTTCTTCCAAAGGCCTTGTCCTTGCAGGAGTAACAGCACCCATCACCTGACCCATATCAGCAGACTTTCCATTATTGGATCTTAGAATAATGTCATTCTTTCTAAAACCAAAAAAAAAAAAAGCCTTAGTTTCAAACTGCAGTTCATTAGGAGAGTTCTGTGGTGTTTGTCAGGCCTCATGCCACATGCTTTTACCAAAATGGGTTTCATACATGTCCATGAGGCGATGGTCTGCATTCACTTAAGATGCCTACCATGTGGTTGGGAATTTTATTTGGGATTTGGCCAGGAGTAATGCGAGGCTCAGACAGGACCTCTCTGCTTACACTCGAGCTTGTGGGCGGCGTGGATGGGAAGCCGGAGGGTCGGTTCTGCTGGAATGCTGGCAGCGTCAGAGGAGGCAGAGCGTGACAGCAAGCTGAGGGCTTCGAGCTTCATTTGGTGGACACAGGGAGCCCCTTGAGATGCTTAAACAGAAAGATGGACTAATCCAAAATGTCTGTTAGTAAAAGCGATTTCTATCATATAGGACCCCGAGCATGACTTCAATAATGGGTGATATTAGCAAGTACCTGCTGTGGGCCAGAGACCATCTTTACACGTGAACCTACGTTACCTCATTTACTTCCTATAACTTTCCTATAAGAAGAATGAGTATACCCCTGTTGACTGTTGAGTATACCCCTGTTGATAAGTTAAGGAATGAACTCAAAGCTACTTAATTTATAAACTGCAAAGCCAGGATTCACAGGGCCAGCAGGTGGCGTGCTGGTTAAGGCAGCTGGATTCCCACATGGCCGACAGCAAT
Source organism: Tupaia belangeri chinensis (assembly GCF_000334495.1). Taxonomy (NCBI): domain Eukaryota; kingdom Metazoa; phylum Chordata; class Mammalia; order Scandentia; family Tupaiidae; genus Tupaia; species Tupaia belangeri. The sequence continues at coordinate 642,600 of NW_006159553.1, forward strand.
TTGAGTCCTGGACCCGGTAGCTTGAAAATCACGCCGTGTGTGTATGTGTGTGTGTGTGTGTGTGTGTGTGTGTGTGTGCGCGCGCGCGCGCGCAAGCACTTCCGTGTTTAAAATTCCAGGAAAACAAAAGAGAAGAGATTATAGCATGGCCATCCCCTCTGGGAGGGGATTTCACATTTTCCTCTCTCTGTCTCTCCCTGGTAAGCACATGTGCCCTAAGGTGAAATCCTTAAAAATAAATAAATAAATAAAGCCAGGATTCAAATACTCTTCATCTGACTAAAAGACCTCTTCTACACATCTTTTCTAGCCCAACGACAGTGTGCTAACCCAGAGGATGTCCCTACAGTGAGCAGTGATAGAGGCTCCAAGAAGATGCCCATGGGAGGAGGATGGTGAGTGAAGGCCCAGGTGTGGGAGGCCAGGCAGGTGAAGGAAGGATGGGACCGGGAGATGCATGAAGAGACCTTGGGATCTTTCTGTTCCAGCCACTGGACACGCAATATAAATAAGCAGAAAGACTTCCCCTCTTTCAAGGGACTGCCTCTCGGTATATAATCAGACCACATTGATGTTGGAAGGGTAGTCGGATATTGCATGTCCCAACGTGACCTGTCTGCTAGGAGGACAACAGGCAGGAGGTGGGGTGGAAAGACTGTCACAGAGACCCTAGAATAGGTGGTGCAGGTTGGAGGGAGAACGCAGGATCTGTTTGGGGTAGTGGTGGGTAAGTAGCAGCTGGAGCCCAGTGGGGGCATTTGGGCTGCTCGGTGAGAGGCAGAGAGTAAACAAATTGGCAGTAGCAACATTCTAAATCGGGGAGTTGACAGACTAGGGCTCACGTGTCAAAGCTGGCCTGCTGCCTGCTCTGTGTCGTTCACAGTCTGACAGTGATGTTTACACTTTTCAATGTTTGAAAATGGAGGGGGGGGACCCTCAGAAGAAGAATTTTGTTGACATGTGAAAATACGTACAATTCAAATTTTTTAAACAATCAGTTAATTAATTTATTTTAATTTGACCAGAGAGAGACAGAGTGAGCAAGAGAGAGAGGGAAAGTGAGAAAGCAAGCCACTGGGTCTGGGACTTGAACTAGGGTCGGACATGTGGGAGTCCAGCTCCCTTAACCACTACGCCACCTCCAGCCCATGTGAAAATATGTACAATTCAAATTTCAACATCCTTAAATAAAGGATTTTATTATCATTTTTCAATGTCTGAAGGTGTGTGCGCATATGCGAGAGGGATAAAGAGGGAGAGGGAGGAAGAAAGAGGGGAAAAGCAGCCCCACCACAGCAGGGATGGGTCATGCTGCATCCTTTTTCTTTTTTGGAGAGGTTTTTGCTATAGGGCGCATGCACTCGCCAGAGAGACAGAGAGAGACAGAGAGACAGAAAGTGAGAAATCACCCCTCCAGGGAGATGGCCACACCGCAATCCATTCTCCTCCATTCTCCTCTTGGGATTTTGGGCACGCACACACATGTCAGCGTGAGTTTAAGCCACCGGGTCCGAGACTTGAACCACAGTCGACTATGTGGGAGCTCAGCAACATAGCCATTACGCTAACTGCTTGTCTGTCGCTTTTGATTGTCCAAAGGCTACTGAATTACACATAAACTATCCCAGACTCCGAAGTATTGCCACCTTGGCTTACGACCTGGTGCAGGGGACAGGTCTCCGCCTCAGTGAGGAACTGTGACACCCCGTCACTCAGTGTGATGGTGAAGGATCAGAGGTGTGGAGGACGGCTCTGTCTCCTACCGCCCTCGCATCTCTGGGTAATTTGCTCATTGAGCTATAGCTTCCAGATCAGTGAAATGAGAATAACAAATGCATCATTAAGGACCCAAGATATGTACAAAATGATGATATAAAGTGCTCCGTGTGGGACCTTGCAAATAGAAGGCTTTAGTAATGACCTTGTAAGGGTGATTTATTTATTCAAGCAAACACTTCCTGGGTATCACTGAGGTCAAGCTGTTCCAAGCACTGCAGGTATAGCAGTGAACACAGGGAGACCCTGCCCCGTAGGAGTGAGGAGGGGACACTGACAGTAAGTGAGAAGACAGGAGACCCTCCTCAGTACCAGGATGTGACTGAATCGGCAGTATGTGAGGGAGAATTTCCAGGTGCTCAGAAGAAGACGGCTGAGATTGGGGTGATGGAGGAGTCTGATATGTGGATATTTTAAGATACGAGGTAGCTGGGTCGTTATTGTATTGAATTTATAGTTTAGTATCTGCTATGATTTGAATATGTTCCTTCCCCCAAAAAATATATATATAAGAATTGGCAAGCAGTTATAAAGGTGTCGAGAGTAAATTAAGGACACTCAAATGTGGAGGCATCCGGGAAGTGATTAGGCATCAGGGTGGGGCCTCCATGATGGACTCCTGGTGCATTTCGGGAGACAGAAGGAGACAGAGACATAGTGTTCTTTGCCCAAGCTCCTCCCCCTGCCTTCTATTTTTCTCTTTTTAGAGATTTTTGCTATAGGGTGCATGTGCTCACTAAAGAGAGAGGCAAAGTAAGAAATCCCCCGGGGGATAGCCACGTTGCAATCCCTTCTCCTTTCGGGATTTTAGCATGCATGCGCACGCGCCCAGTGTGAGTTTCAAGCGACCAGGTTCAGAGCCTGCATAGCAGTCGGCCGTACGGAGTCCAGCGTCTTAACCTTTGTGCCACCTGCTGGCCCCTCCCCTTGTCTTCTTACCCACCAGCAAGAAGACTCTCAGCAGACATGGCCCCTCAACCCTGGACCTCCAAACTGTGAGCTGAATAAACCCGGTTTCACAAATTACCCAGACTTGGGCAATTCTATTAGTGCCAGAACAGACCAGAAGACTGCGAAAGGGATGCCATGTCAGTGCCATCAGCATCTGCGGTTTAGATGCCGTGGAAGGGTCTAGAAGCTTCATGGCATCAGTTGATTTGTAAAGACACAGCCCTTAGTAATTATTGAAGGTTCAGAACACGGTTTCTCAGTGTTGGCACTATTGAAATCTTAGGCCCAACAATTCTTTCTTTTTTTTTTTTTGAAGGGGTTTTCGCTATAGGACATGTGCGCTTGCCAGACAGACAGACAGACAGAAAGCGAAAAATCGCCCCCCAGGGGGGATGGCCATGCCGCAATCCCTTCTCCTCCATTCTCCTCTTGGGATCTTGGGCACGCACGCACACGT
>NW_006159553.1:645918-648740 GCF_000334495.1 Tupaia belangeri chinensis
ACAACAAAAATGTCTGCAGACATTGCCGCATGTCCCCTGAGGACAATGCTGTCCATGCGCTGTGACCATTGAATTAGGGGTAATGATGCCTGCAAAGCCCTGGCAGAGTCCAGTTGCTGCAAGCTGGACACAGACAATGAAGTCACATTAGCAGAAACGGCCCCGCTGACTCCCCAGTGCGCATGCACCAATTAGAGGCATCTTCACACACTTCCCAAATGGCGGCTACTGCAGATGGCCTGCCACAAGGGTCCGTTAAATTATGATGGCCTCCAATATTGATAGTAATAGAGCTGTGCTCTTCTGCCTGCAAGTTTAATCCTTCCCTAAACGATACAGTCTCCTGTAACAAAAGCAGTAATATGACCCTTTGCAGTGCTGCAGCATTCATAATTTAACGCCGTTTCCTCATTCTCAACTGCTTCACACATTAGTTTTGACCAATACCATTGCTATTTTATTTCACTGCACTGTTATTCTTTTATTTTTTAAATAATTATTTAATTGTATTTGTTATTGTTATTATTTTTTTCAATTTGAACAGAGAGAAACAGAGTCAGAGAGAGAGAAAGAGAAAGTGAGAAAGCAAGCCACCAGGTCTAGGACTCAAACCATGGTTGACCATGTGGGAGTCCAGTGCCCTAACCACCACGCCACCTGCTGGTCCCACACTATGTTGTTCTAACACTCCCTTCAGTATGCTAATGAAAGTATAGTATGTGAAATGGCCAAGTCTTTTAATTTTGGTACAAATAGGAACTAGCAGATGGCATAATGGTTATGTTTCTGGACTCTCACATAGTTGACTGTGGTGTGAATCCCAGACCCGATGGCTTAAAACTTAGGCCGGGCACGTGTGTGTGTGTGTGTGTGTGTGTGTGCACCCAAAATCCCAAGAGGAAAGTAAAGAAGGGATTGTGGCATGGCCACTCTCCCTGGGGGATGATTTATTGCTTTCTGTCTCTCTCTCTCTGTCTCTCCAGTGACTGCACATGCTCTATAGCAAAAATCTCTCAATAAAATGATTGACTTCTCTCTAATGTTTGAAAAATTTATCTGAAGACCAGGGAGGATGGCCCATATTTTAAGAGGGAAAAAAATTTCTTTTCTTCTTCTTCTTCTTCTTCTTCTTCTTCTTCTTCTTCTTTTCTTCTTCTAGAGGTTTTAGTCATAGGGCACATGTGCTTGCCAGAGGGAAAGACAGACAGACAGTAAGAGGGGAAGTGAGCAATCACCACCCAAGGGGATGGCCACATCACAATCTCTTCTCCTCTATTCTTCTCTGGGATCTTGGACATGCATGCACATGTGCCCGTGTGATTTTCAAGTAACTGGGTCTGGGACTTGAACCACAGTCAGTCATGTGGGAAACCAGCAACATAACCACTGCGCCATCTGCTGGCTCCTAGCGAAAAGATTTAAAATGTTGTGGAGAGAGGGATTGAAGCTAACTCAGAAATCACCTGTCTGGGGTGCCTACCAGTACGCTAGGCAGCCCAGGAAGCCATGCATGTGACTGGAAAGTGTCAGCTATGGGAGAGGGATCGAACAGGGAAGGGCTTTGGGGCAGCAGAGCATGGCCTGCAGGTAGCGGACAGGGACAGATGCACTGATCAGGGGAGAGAGCTGGCAGCTACTACTGGAGAACAAAGTGAAGGCCAAGCCATTTGGAGAGCTGACAGTGAGGTCGAGAGGTGGGAGATGCTGAGATACAGCCGTCTGATGGGTCAGCCATTCATCCAGTACTTGTCCGGCCAAGCGCCCAGACTTCAGAGCCCAATGACCTGGCTTCAAATTCCAGCTCTGCCACTTTCAGCCATGTGCCTTGGGAACATTACTGGCCCTCTTGGTGCCTCTCCCTTCTGTGGATAAAAGGGAGGTACTGATCACATCTGCCTCCTGAGTGGCTTGTGAAGGTCACACGAATTGAACAAGTGCAGTACAACCATGTGTTCCAGCCCGGCCTTTTGGTCTAAGGTAGACCACATATATAATGGGGGCCCATGTTCATAAGAATGTTTCCTTTTTTTTTAATAGACTGTATTTATTTTTTAATAGACCATGTTTATTTTTAACACCCATCATGCCATGAATTCATAGGGAATAGGTTCCAGTAGCTCAGGCTCCTTTCCATTGGTTCTCACATAGTGGCTTCTCTGGGCGGAGCAGGCTGGCGCTTTAGTTGAACCCAGGTCCCTTTCTCTTTGGCTTCCTTCTTTTTCTGGTCATTTTCCTTCACACGTTTTAGGAAGCTATCTCTGCTCTTAGAATGCTTAATATGCTCAATACGCACATTAATTCCTTGGCAAGGATCTTGCCCTTAACTTGTTTGTTCACAACAATGCCAACAGCGTGCTGGGTCACACTGTACACTCTTCCAGTGTTGCCGTGGTAATGTGTGGGGCATTCCGTTTTGAACAGTACCCGTTCCCTTGATGTCTACACTATCACCTTTCTTATAGATTCCCATGAAAGTTGCCAAAGGAACCACTGCATGTTTTCTAAAAGGCCTAGAGAACATGAATTGGCTGCCTCTCCCCTTTCCCTTTTTGTTTAGTTTGATTAATTACTGAAAGAGGGTGGTTCTGGCCAAAAGAAAGCAGAATTTTCTTTTCTTTTTAAACTTTCTGGAAAGTTTTTGTCATAGGGCGAGTATGTTCACCAGAGAGAGAGAGAGGAGAGAGGGAGTGGGAAAGTGAGAAATCACCTCCCCATGGGGAATGGCTATGCTACAATCCCTTTTCCTTTTCTTTTTTTTTATTTTGGAGAGGTTTTTTTTTTTGTTTGTTTGTTTTTTTTTTTTTTTTTTTGTTTTTGTGGTT
>NW_006159553.1:648868-656222 GCF_000334495.1 Tupaia belangeri chinensis
GATCTTGGGCATGCACACACACGTGCCCAGCGTGAGTTTAAGCCACCGGGTCTGGGACTTGAACCACTGTTGACTACATGGGAGTTCAGCGACATAGCCATTACGCTAACTGCTGGTCCCCTCAATCCCTTTTCCTTCATTCTTCTCTCAGGATTTTGGGCATACACACACATGTGCCTGGTGTGATTTTTAAGCTGCCGGGTCTGAGATTCAAGCTGCAGTCGGCCATGTAGGGGTCCAGGATCTTAACCTCCACACCACCTGCTGGCCTGGTACTGTGAGAACCTGGTACTGTGAGAACATAATAGGCTATATCCCATGTAATGTGTGCATGTAGCGGGTTGTACCATCTTGGCTTGTGTAAGCACACCCTGTGATGTTCCCAGAGCAGTGAACCCACCTCGTGATCTATTTCTTTGAATGCATCTGTCATTAAGCAAGGTCTGGCAGTCGGAGCTCAGTAACATGAGCTGGTAGGTCTGTCAGTGGTGGTGCTGGTTTTAGGTTTATTATAGGATCTGAAAATGACATAGCAGACAGGATCAGAGAAAGTCCTGGCTCTCACGGTGCTGCAAGATGGGAGGAGAAAGTGAAACGCAGGTATTCCAGATGCTGGTGGACAGGGAAAGTAAAGCCAGGGTAGAAGAACCATTTCCAGGACTAGCACCCGGCAGCTTGAAAATCACACCAGGCACATGTGTGTGTATGCCCAAAATCCTGAGAGAAGAATGAAGGAAAAGGGTTTGAGGGGACCAGCAGTTAGCGTAATGGCTATGTCACTGAACTCCCATGTAGTCAACCGTGGTTCAAGTCCTGGACCCGGTTGGTGGTTAAGGCACATGGCCTACCAGAGTTCGATTCCTGGATCTAGTGGCTTGCTTTCTTACTCTCTCTCTCTCTCTTTCTCTGTGTGTCTCTGGTCAAATTAAAATAAATAAATAAATAAAATTAATTATTTTAAAAAAAAGAACCATTTCCTCAGGAGCTCCAAGGGAGGGGAAAAAAAAAACACACACACACACAAAAACAACCCATTTGCCAGAAAGCACATGCACTCACCAAGGACAGAGAGAAGAGGAGGAGCACGCGCCCCCTCTGGGGCATGGTCATACTGCAGTCTCGTCATTTTCTACCCTGCTAGGATTTTGGTAACACACACACATCTGGTTTATTTTGTTGTTTGTTTAAGAATTATTTAATATTGTTTATTATTATTTTTAAAATTTGCTATAAGGCTTACTCACCAGAGAGACACACACACAGAGCGGGGGGGGTGGATAAGAAAGCAAGGCTTCAGGTCCAGTACTCAAACAGCAGTCATGTGGGAGTCCAGCAACTTCACCACCAGGCCAACTGCTGGCCCTGCCAATTGTATTTTTTTAAAAGAATTATTCTATATTTATTTATTATCTTTAATTTGACCAGAAAAGGACAAAGTGAAAGAGAGAGGGAAAGTGAGAAAACAAGCTGCCAGTTCTGGGACTTACATCGTAGTCGGCCATATAGGAATCCAGCACCCTCAACCACCACGCCACCTGCTGGCCCCATCCTGTTGTTGGTTTTTTTTTTTTTTTTTTCAAGCCAAATTGGAGCCAGGATTTGAATCCTGAACCTCACGGTCGGCCTCATGGGATCCAGATCCCTTAACCACCAGTCTTCGGGGCTGTCCCCAAGGAAGGGATATTTAAGTAGGGCCTGAAAGGTGAGGAGCAGCAGCTGTGTGAAGACCCGGGTCTGCAGCCTCCAGGCAGAGGCCCAGCCATGGCCAGCATTCTCAGGAGACAGTAGGCAGACCAGTGGAGTGCAAAGAGTGTAGGCACAGCAGCGACAGTGGGGTCAGGAAGGGAGGTGAAGGCTAGAGCTGAGACCCCATAGGGCCCACAGGCCAGTGGTCCTCAAACTTGGCTTCATATGGGTGGTGGTGTGTTAAAATGCTGGGGTCAGCGGGTGGTGTGGTGAAGGCAGCTGTATCCTATGAGGTCACACAGTTCGATTCCCAGACCTGGAGGCTTAAAAAACACAGCACGTATTTACTTGCATGCCCAAAATCCCAAGAAGGGGAACGCAGGAGAAGGGATTGCAGCATGCCCATTGCCCCTGGAGGGGGTGAGATTTCTCTTTCGTGTGCATGTACCCTTTAGTGAAAAAAAAAAAAATCCATTTTTGCCCATCCAGAGTTCTGATAGCTCCCTGATCTCCTGCAGAGAAGACTGATAACCCCCACTGTGGCCCGTGGCAAAAGTCTATAGGTTGTGCTCACTGCACTGGGCAAGGGTGTGAGAGGTGTTTTTCAGAAAACCTTCTCTGGCTGGTGTACAGAGAACAGGTGTGGACGTGGGGGTGCTGAGAGTGGGAGAGGAGACCAACAGGGATGCGGCGTGGGCTGGACCTGGGAGGGACAGAGCGGTGGTTGGTGTCCAGCGTGGCGTTTGGAGGACACAGCTCGTGAGACTGAAGGTGGGAAGTTGGAAAGCACACCAAGGAGTGGCTGCGAGGCTGGGGTGTGAGAAACCGAGGTAGTGGGAAGGACGACGTGGGGTGGGATCGCGAGCTAAGCACACAAGTTGGAGAAAACTTTTGTTATCCGAGTAGAAGGGCGCGTTTGCCTGCTCAGAGCCGTCATGGGCATGGCACGTCCCAGGTGCTGGTGGGTCGTGCATGCATTCACTGTGATCCCTGAAGATGCCCCAAGCACAGGGTGCCTCAATTCTGCCTTTATTGCTTTGCTTTTGTTAACCACCAGGAGGCCTGTGTGCTGCCCAACAGGAAAATGGGAAGAGAGAGTGAGAGACAGAGAGAGGCAGAGAGAGAAAGCAGTCCTCAGTGGGGCGTGGTCACACTGCTGTCCTGTGCTTCTGCCTCTCCATCCTGTTACGATTTGGGGCGCTGCCACGCACGCACCCAGGGTATTTTTCAAGCTGAGACTTGACTGCACTCAGCCCCCCATCTTTAGGCTCCCTTACCTACTGGGCCACTTGGCTGGCTGTCAACCACGCTGTCTTTATGTCACAATGAAATAAAATCGATGCTATTCTACCATGGAGGATATGATGGAGGTGAAACGACAGATATTTATTATGCATGTTTTGCACCGTTTGATTTAAGTTATGGGCATTATGACATAATATACTTACTGTTGCCAGTTCTTTAGAATCATAATTGAGAATGGTAAGTCATGTCATGCTAGTTTGGTCAAAAATTACAGTATGAGATGAAATTTCTCTCCTAACTCCTCTACCTGCTCTTATAAATCACCTAAATCTGTGACAAGTCCACCTTTCTCCATATTAAGTTTAATTCTCCTCTATCGGCGCACGTCAAAATGGGAAGCGTGTGTATTTGTGATTTCATGTGGGCAGGAGGTTTGGAGGCTTATTTCCCCTTCATCTGTTATGACTCTTCAATCCCATATTAAGATAGCACAGACATGAATTATCAATGGTCCAAATTCTATTGCTCTGCAGTTGTGAAAATGTTGGTAGGTGAGGGGCAGCAGGTTGGCGTAGTGGTTAAGGTACTGGACTTCCACGTGACTGAGTGTGGTTCGAGTCTCAAACCTGGCAGCTTGAAACTCACGTTGGGTACATGTGCGTGCGTGCCCCAAAGCCCGAGAGGAGAATGGAGGAGGAATTGTACTGTGGCCATGCTCCTGGTGGGGGAATGATGTCTTGCTTTCTGTCTCTTTGTCTCTGTCTCTGTCTTTCCAGTGAGGGCATGTGCCCCATAGCAAAAGTCTCTGAAAAACAAAAAGAAAATGTTGGCAGGTTAGCACGTGATAGTAGGTTATCTTGAGAAGAGGATTAGGGGCAGGCTCACACGGGAATCATTTTAGAGTAGGGTAGTACATTAACGTGAGTTTTTCTAAAACATCAACAGGGTAATGTGGCCCTTCTTCAGAGCTGCAGTGGCATCCTCCAGGTGTCTTTTAGATGTCTACCCTCTAAAGCGAGGCATTCTCTCCTCTACCTAAGCATGGAAATTATTCTACTTTCTTTGGTAACCACGATCCAATGGAATCTGTTTTCTTTGGTTCAAAATCCAGTGTTTTAGGAATGCTTGTAGGTCTGGGTCGTTTCACATTTTGTAATAGTTGATATATAATTTCATCTCTTGTTTATGGGGGAAGCTAGAAGCCAAATGTTCAAGCAGTAAGCTCGCAAGGCATCTATATTCATGGTTCTGTTCCTCCTTTGAGTTGTCTCAGAACAAATTCCTAGAATTTATGGCTTCTTTATTTGTAGTCCCCAACAGTTCAGCACTTGAGTATTTTGAGCACTTGTGTTTTTTTTTTTTTTTTTTTTTGAAGAGATTTTCACTGTAGGGCGCGTGCGCTCGCCAGACAGACAGAGAGAGACCTAGAGACAGAAAGCGAGAAATCACCCCCCCAGGGGGGATGGTCACGCCGCAATCCCTTCTCCTCCATTCTCCTCTCGGGATCTTGGGCACGCACGCACACGCGCCCGGCGTGAGTTTTAAGCCACCGGGTCCGGGACACGAACCGCAGTCGACTACGTGGGAGTCCAGCGACATAGCCATTACGCTAACTGCTGGTTCCCAGCACTTGTGTTCTCATCCAGTTATGATTTCTATTGGAGTTTTAGTTCAACGAAATTCAGGGCTCCTCATGTCGTCTTTTGATTTACATCTGTAAATGTTTTTATAACTAAGTGGGAGCATCTAAACAGTTGTTAAATCTGCTTTAGCACAAAAGCTCTGCCCGTGCCCATCTTTTTACCGGTTTCTGGAATGGGTGGCTTTTTCCCCCATGCAGTTTTTATTTTGAGTCTGGATTCTCAGTCCTAAAGTGATGATCAAATCCAAACGAGGAGATTATGATTTTAATATACTTTATTGAAAAAGTACACAGTTTTAAATTGGTTTCAATGGGGTTCAAGCAGAAGGGACACTGCCTACCATCTGCAGTCCCGTTTCTGATGAGGGGTGATTATCATGAGGCAAACTCACATCGGCATGACCGGCAAAGTAAAAAGGGAACTGTTTTTGTCGACCTATCTTTACGAGTCTATATCACGCACAGTTTAAAATCATGAGATGCTGATGGCTGGGCTATATGTCAGGTCCCCTATGTCGCACCAGATTTCGGTTCACAGTTTATCCATGATTTAGCATGCCAAGAGAACAGCTCCGTCAGTGTCACCTCGAGAAGTACATCAGAAGCAGGGGAAGCAGGATCAGGATCGCCTTGGCCTGGAGACTCGGTGCACCCCCACACTCTCTCGCATTCTCCTGTGGGCAAAGGCAGGGGGTGTTGGTTAGAGCAGAAACAGGCTCCACGGTGCTCTCGACTTCTCAGGGCACATTCAGTCCCCGACCTCTCTCCCGCTTCAGTGTAAGAACAAAGGGTTCTGGGACTTAGAGGCTGCGGCGATAGGAATGTGTCTAAATTTCATCAATTTCATTGTCAATGCCCAAGTCTAAGGTACCCTTTGCAGAACATTCGAGACATGTGGGACTATTCTCCATAGGTCTGCTATAGTTATCTGAGAGAACTGGCTATCACATGTGCTGTATTCTACAGAAATGAAATTCTATCATTGACTCCTTTCCCCAAAATGTTTCTAATCTGCTCACTGATGGAAATTGCTCCAACTTTGTTTAGTTCAGCTATTCCTGTTAGAGAGGAGTAGTCATTTCTTCATCTGTTCTTTCTGCTAAAACACTGTGGAATGGGGGGTCCTCAGTGACACCTGCTCCTGCGTACGGTAGAGGCCCAGGAGGAAAGTGGCTGAGCTAAATAAAGCAGTGCCTTTCAGGGCTATAGCTAGACTTGGCATCATTACCCAGTCACTAGGATTTTGATGGTTAATGTTTATACGTGAGTAATTGGTTTACAAAGCGCTTGCATTTATAACTTTTTTGCAAGTGTCATAAATTGACTAGTGACTTGGCGTTACCTTTGCCATAGAAAGTCACAATTTATATATAGGAAAATGGACCTGTTTTCCTGCAGTGGCTTTCTGGTCTTGGATAGGAAGGTCTCTCAACTCCCTAGCATTTCTTATGAGACTTATTCTCACCTTTGAATTGAACCTTTGTCATACAAATGTTTCTTTCTGTTCTACTCACTTCATGACACTAGTCCCAGAAACATAAACTATTAATTTCTTTGTCTTATATCCAGTGACCAAAGCAAATCATTACTAACTCTAATAACTTATTGGGTCATTGGAAACGTCACGGTGCATTTTTGCATAGAAAAGTATGTCGTGGGGGCCATCGAGTGGTGTGACGGTTAAGGGTGCTTGACTCTCACATGGCTGACTGCAGTTCAAGTCCTGGCAGCTTTCTTTCTCACATTCCATCCCGCTCACGTAAAATTAAAAAATAGCACCAATAAATAAAGTTAAATAAAATCATTCATTTTAAAAAATGTCATGAATTTTCTGAGGACCCGATGGTTGACTAAATATACAGTTCTTAGTTTTAATTGCAATTAAAAAAATATTTGCCTTTTTACATAAAGCCTTTATTAAAATGATCACTGAACTTTATTAAATTTAGGCCTTTCAGCAAATGTTTGTATAGTATATTGCTATTGAACTTCTCCTATAGAAATAACCATTGTTAATCCCAAGGTCTTACTGGTATGCTACTGACTTTAGCATCTTTTTCAGGACTCACAAATTATTTGCTATTTACAGATGAGATTAATACTTAGCTGGCTCTCTGGCATTGTCAAGGGTAGATAACTTCTCAATATCCCTGTAAGAGTTGGTCTAGTCAAACTTTCTATATACATTTTTTTAAGAGGTTTTTACTATAGGGCACATGCACTTGCCAGAAAGAGAGACAAAGGGACAGAAAGCAAGAAATCACTCCCCAGGGGAGATGGCCATGCTGCAATCCCTTCTCCATTCTCCTTTCGGGATTTTGGGCACGCATGCACATGTGCCTGACATGAGTTTAAGCCACTGGGTCCAGGACTCGAACCATGGTCGACCACATGGGAGTCCAGCAACATAGCCATTACTCCAGCTGCTGGTCCCTACACTTTCTATATTTGGAGGTGAATTTTTTTATGTATTTATTTCCTATAGCATTGTAGAAGGTATTCCCTTTTTTGATAGGTTCATCTTTCTCAGTATTAAGCTCAACTTAGGTAGAAATGGAATGTCTTTCTACTTGGTTAGGATGTTTAGAAACTTATCCTACCTACATAAATTGTGACTCTATGCAGTATTAATATTGCCCCTTTAGCTTTAAGAAGATTTTTGTGTAAACCAAAATTAAATCTAAAACTTAGCAGAAGAATTTAAATACATAAATAGAGAGCAAAATTGTAATGTGATAAAATTGATAGTTAAAGCAAAAATGTTTTGGAAAATATATAAGA
>NW_006159553.1:656238-711590 GCF_000334495.1 Tupaia belangeri chinensis
AAGCATAGAGTAAATAAGACATTAGGGACTGGGACCAGCAGTTAGCATAATGGCTATGTTGCTGGACTCCCATGTAGTCGACCGCAGTTCAAGTCCCGGACCTGGTGGCTTAAACTCACACAGGGCATGTGCGTGCATACCCAAGATCTCGGGAGGAGAAAGGAGGAGAAGGGATTGTGGCTTGGCCATTCCCCCTGGGGGTGATTTCTTGCTTTCTGTCTCTCTGTCTCTGTCTTTCTGGCGAGTGCATGCACCGTATAGCAAAAACCTCCCTCCTCCCCCCAAAAAAAGACATTAAGGACTAAAAGTAGAGAACTTTAGTCTTTTTGTATCTTTTTTTTTAAGCTTTTTCTTTGCTTGTTTTTTTTTTTTTTTCTATAGGGGGTGTGCACTCACCCAAGAGACTGACAGAAAGCAAGAAATCACCTTCTCTGGGGGGGTGGGAGTGGGAGTACATGGCAATCCCTTCTCCATTCTCCTCTCAGAATTTTAGGCATGCATGCACATGCTCCCAACATGAGTTTTAAACCGCCAGGTCTGGGATTTGAACTGCAACTGACCACGTGGGAGTTCAGCACCATAAGCACTATGCCACCTCCTGGCCCCCTGTAGCTTCTTTTATTCTTTCATTTCCTAAAAAGTATTTTCTCACAAGTACACCTTGGAGTTGTTTGACCATCATGATATTCTCTCTGTACACTTGGTAGAAAAGAGAGCAGGAACAGTTCTCAGACTCACCTCAGGATGGAAGCCATGACAAGACTCCGGACGCCTTCTGATCTTCTGGGCCTTTAAACGTTCGCACTTAAGGGATTCATTATGTTGACAGTAGTTAAGGCACATTTCCAAGGATTAATTTTCTCGCTCTACATTTTAGAGGTCAAATTTTGGCACTGAACTTCCTTAACAATCTCCGAGAGTGGTGAGGATATACTTTTCCCCTGTGATTGCCCCCCTATGTTTCCTTACTGTTGATCCCCCTTACCGGAAAAAACTGACTGGCCCTCTGCACAAAAGGATATACCTGATTTCAATGGGTGCCATGGTGATGGGGGCCACGGACTCACAGAGGCAGCTGCTGTCCACCACCACCATGAACAGGTTGCTGCTTGGGATCTGCTGGATGACAAAGGACCTGTGGAAACAAGAGGCAGCAAGACAGTGGGTGGTCATTTACCGTCTCTCAAAGAGCTATGAGGAAAGCTTTTCCCTGGGGGGTTACAGCTGTAATACTGAGTTGTGGAAAAGTCATGACGGGTTTTTGCATAGAAACAGAAAAATGCGTCATGATGTTTTGACGACCCAATGTTTTGTACAACAGGTTTCAGAGATGCTTTACTACTGCAGTTGCCTCCTTTGATGAGGCTCTTCACAACAGCTGTGGCCATGCACAGCTCCCCTTGGGAAGACTGAAGTTCACGTGCACAGAAGAGCAGAGACAGCTAAGTCACCTCAGTGTCCGAGGTGTAAGAAGAGAAGCATTGCCAATCCTCTATGAAGGGGTTTCCTGATTCACAGGGTCCATTCTATAAGATCTAAGGCCCTAGATAGCGCTCTGATGCATGGCTGGCCATGCAGTTCGAATCTCAGCTCCTGAGCCTTGGAAAACTTTGGTTATGACCCAAATCCTGACAGGATGGAGAAATGGAGGAGAAGGAATCTATGTGACCAAGGCCCATTGGGAGTTGCTTGGCCCTCCCTCTCGGAGAACACACTTAATCTGGCAAAATTAGAGAAAGGTTCTGACCTTCTGGATCCTTCATTATAGCTAGTCTATTTGAAGTAAATTTGAAAATGACTCCTCCTAATATTAACCAATAAATAGAAGTGAAAAAGTAATGCCACCATATAAATAAGAGAGATTTAATAAGAGAGATTACTCATCAGAGAGGAAGGAGGAAGGAAGGAACTTTCCATCTGGCTGGTATGCCGTTACTTCACACCCTGCCTGACCAACCGGAGGATGGTAGGAGGCTACCTGCAGTCCAGCCTGTGCTTCACTTGGCACTACACCCCACACCACCCCAATCTCCTCGAGGGGCTTTACACTTGGCCTGCGTGCCTTCACTGGCTCACCCTCTGTCTGCAGCCTGGCCTATGCTTCCCCCAGTACCCCACCCTGCACCATACCAGTCTTCACTGGAGCTAGAAAGGAAGGGATTTTTGCATTCAGACTGAAAGCAGTTTGATACCTCACTGTCTGCCCTAATAAAGTAAATGGCCATCTGCATCCTGGCCTGTGCTTCAGGCAGTGTCCCATACCACACCAGTCTCCTTGGAGAGAGGATGGGTGGGACTTTGCATGTGGCCTGCATGTCCTTTGCTCCCTCACCATCACCTCACCAGCCAGAACAAAGTAGGAGGCCACCTGCAGTCCAGCCCATGTGCCAAGGGAGGTGTGGCCCATGACTGTGCTACTTCCTCATGTTCCACCTCCCAAGCTCAGCCCACAGCCCTATTTTGGCTGGAGAGTTTGGGAAAAGAACAAGCCACTTAAAGATTCTGGGGCTCTGGAAGAATTCTCCCCCAACACTTCATCTAGTTAAGATAAGAAAAACACCCCTCTGAAATTCTGAAACACTCATAGGCTAGGAAAACTGACATGGAGCTAACACACACCATAAGGAAGTGCATGAGTATACAGCTGCGGCAACCTATCCAAGAAATGTAAAAGGTGTGAACACTTCACCACATACCTAAAAATCAAAGCAGAGTCCCCCCACCCCCCAAATATTAGAAAACTCGGTATCTCTCCCTCAAAGGAAAACAGTAACTCCCCATCAACAATGGGAAGGACCTGAGAAATCACAGAAATGTCAGAAACGATATTCTTAATATTCATTGTAACAAAACTCAATGAGATTCAAGGAAAAAATCATTCCAGGACTTGAAGGAGGAATTCCATAGTGACACCTTAAACAAGAAACAAACAGAACTCCTGGAAGCGAACACAATACAGGAAATCATAAATTTTCCTTGAAAGTGTTAACAGCAGATTATACCATGCAGAAAAAAGGGAATCTCTAACCTTGAAGACAAAACACCCAATTTAGGTTAAGCCATCAAAAAGTATGAAAAAATAACCATTGAGCAACCTAATAGCCACATAATGGGTATCCCAGAAGGCAAACAGTCAGTTAAAGGCATAGAAACTTTCAACATAACTTGAAATGGGCCTCTCCAAGGCACATCACAGCCAAATTGGTAAAAATCCAAGACAATATTCTAAAAATAGCAAGAGAGAAACACCAGTTAGTTACAAAAGTTACCCCATTAGACTTAACACCAGACATCTCAACTGAAACAATGTAGGCTAGGAAAGAATGGGAAGACATATTAAAAGAAAAAAAAAAAATCCAGCCAAGAATACTTCACCTACCAAGATTCTTCTTCAATTGTAAAGGGGAAGTAAAATCATTCCCTGACTAAACAAAACAAAACAAAACAAAAACCTGAAAGACTTCAACACTAGAACAGCGCTCCAAGAAATACTCAAGGGAATACTACATCATGAAAACTAAAATAGAAATCAAGGACCACAAAACAACTAATATCAGGGAGAAATCCAAACATATCCATAGTAATGTGGATTAAATTCCAACTAAAAGATACAGATTGGCTGAATGGATTAAAAAATAGGAACTCTGTATGTTGCTTACAAGAAACACACTTCCTCGATTAGGACATACACAGACTGAAAGTGAAGGGACGAAAAAAGTCATGTACTGCAAAACAGAAACCCAGAAATGCCTTGAGTCATGATACCGATATCAGAAAAAATAGACTTCAAGACGAAAATGGTAAGAAGAGACAAAGGGCACTATATAGCCTTAAAAAAAAGTAGTTCACTAAGATGGTATTATAATTATAAATATTTATGCATCTAAGACCAGAGCATCCAAACACATAAAAGAAAGACTGTTAGGAGAGACTGACTGCAATGCATTAATTTTTGGAGATGTCAACTCTCCACTGTCACAAATGGACAGGAGCTATGTCCAGCATCTTCTCCAACCGCAAGAGAATTAAACATGAAATCAACGACAGAAAAAGCCCTTAAAAATACATTAGAAAAAAATATATATGGACACTTAACAACCTACCTCTGAATGACTTCAAAACTACTGAAGAAATTAAGAACCAAATCAGAAAATTTATTGAAACACATGAATCTTTGGCACACGCTCTGAGGTTGACTTTCAGGCTACTGGGTCTGGGACTCAAACTGCAGTCAGCCGTGTGGGAGTCCAGCGCCTTAACCACTAGCAGGTGACCCTGCTAGCCCGTCATGTTCTCTTTAAACAGCATTTGATAGGAGCAAGGAGTATGAATTGTCTCTTGTTACAAAAGAGGAAACTGGAACTCAGGATAAGTAAACTCTTCATCGTGACTATATAAGACAAACTATACCCATTGTATAGCTGGGAAACAGGAACCAAGGTACCTCCCAGAGCTGAAGTTCAGACCCAGAGCAGCAACCTCCAAAGCCCAGGCCCATGCAGCTCCACGGCCCCATGTGACAGCAGGCTTGCTTGTATGCAGTTATTAGCACTCGAGCCCCTTGCGGCGGATCACTCAGTACAGCTCAGTGAGAACCAATGCAAGAAGATACTGTTTTTAACGCATATACCATGACGTCCCACAGCAAACTTCTCCTCTTTCTTTCTCAAATCCTAGGAGATGAAAAGCTCTGCTTGCTCGCAGCTACACCGGGGCAGAGAAAAACCACCTCCTACAAAGGATTTGTCAGCGGAAAGATTAACTGCTTTTCCATATTTTAAAGACTTACTGTCTGCTTATTAACGTAGTGCTTCGGAGGGGCCTGGGCAATGTTAGCTGTACATTTATGTGCACGGCATGTATTTATGGCCTGGGGTGCAGGATGAACTTCATAAAACACACCTCCAGCCAGCCGGGTCCAGCAGCCAGGCTGACGTCAAGGTGCAGAGAAGCTGCGCCTGGTGGGGTTCCTGGGGCTGCCCAAGGTGAGGAGGGAAATGCCTCCACAGAGAACCACAGCGCTCCGTTGTTCCTGAGCAGGGATCAGTCAAGATGTGTGAAATAAATTAGGTCCTCAAGGGAAAGGGAGTTGGGAAGAGGGAAGCGATTTGGATGTGTCCATTGGCCGGAACTGAAATAGCCCAGTCCTGCCTTGCTCAGTGGCTACAGGCTGAAAAAGAACTGGAGGAAAAACTGATGTGATTTCAAGACAGCCTGCCCTGACTAGTAACAGAGACTACTGGCCGCACACTCTGTTCCCAGAGGACGCCCCGACCACGTGGTGAACACCGTCTCTATGCTTCCTCCCTTAATGCTCACCCCGAACACACACACAGAATGAGGAGGAACTGAGATAAGATGCTCAGGGGGCCACGGGACTGCACTCTGGAGGATCCAGGCTGGCTTGCCTTTCGTCAGATGAGTACAGAACTGTGGTTTAAAACACAATGGGGCATGGGGTCAGCAGATGGCATAATGGTTACATTGCTGGACTCCCAGGTGGGCTACCACGGTTCGAGTCCTGAACCCAGAGGCTTAAAATTCACACCAGGAGGGTGTGCGTGCATGCCCAAAAGCCCAAAGGGAGAATGGAGGAGAAGGGATTGTGGTATAGCCATCCCCTGATTCTCATTTCTGTCTCTCTGGCAAGCACAGGCCCCTCCCCTGTCTTCACGTGGTAGGCTACAGGTGGGTAGGCAACACTTCCCAACCTGCTTGGTAAGAGGAGGGTTTCCAGCTCCCACACAGTGCCCACTGGACGGCTGCTCTCTCTAGAACCTACGTATGGCCTTGCCGTCATATTGTCTCCCTCCCAAATCTTGCGCTACAAGAAAACCCTCACTTGACGTTCAGTTTGCATCTTCCCAGTAAATCTATTCATGAAAGACACCCTGGACAGATCAGGGAAACAGCAGTGCTGAGGGGTAGGTTTAAGAGGTGCCTAAAGACACTTGGCAGAAGAAATCCCATCCCTGAAAAGTCCTTACGCGAACAGAAACAAGCACTTATCCATGAGTCAAATTTAGCATCAGAACAAAACAAAAGACTCAGGGCAGTCTCCTTAGAATCAAGAGAAGGTAGAGGACAGTTTTACATTTAGGTTTTTTTTGTTTTTTCTTTAGGTTTTTGCCATAGGGCACATGCACTTGCTGGAGAGAGACAGAAAGAGGGAAAGTGAGAAATCAAGCCCAGGGTGGATGGTTTCTGGCAATCCTTTCTCCTCCAATCTCCTTTTGTGATTTTGGGCATGCATGCACATGTGCCCAGCAGGATTTCCAAGCCACCAGGTCTGGGGGTCAAATTGTGGTCAGCCATGTGGGAGTCCAGTGCCTTAACCACCATGCCACCTGCGGGCCCTGCATTTTAATTCCTTGTTCGTTTTTTATATTTTTAAGACCTCTTGCTTCAGCCTCCCAGCTTGGACTACAGGTGTGCACCACCATGCCTGGGTCTTAGCTCACCTTTAAGGACACTTTTTCCGCGCTCTCTGAACAAGCAGACCACATTTTGATTTTTGCAGTGGGCCTGGTAAATGACGCGGCTGGCTAGCTGGCCTCAGTTTTTGGCATCCCTTCTAACTGGTCTCCCTGCCATGACCTGCTCTGGAGGTGAAGGGTCCGCCCCAAGTACAAGGCTGACCCCTCTTCCTATACTTTTCCAGAGCCCCCTGGAACCTACCCAATGGTCTGCAGGTGAGTGCAGCAAACAAGGCCTTCAGCGATCCTCCTGGCTCTGTCTCCAGCCTCATTCAAATCCCGTATCTCCTAGTCCACCTTCCCTCCCAGCACTGAGGCACACTGACCTCCCCGGAAGTCCCTACCTGCACCATGCTTCCCCCACAGTGCTGGGACACAGATAGGGCAGCTTTCCTTAGCCTTAACCGCTCATCATAATCCCATGGGGAGCATTTTATTTTTACCTTGTTTTTTTTTTTTTTTTTTCCAAGGGATGCTCAGGCATACCTCAAACAAATTACATTAGAATCCTTGAGGAAGGTTCCAGGGCATTGTGGGGTCTTTTGATTTTATTTTGTAGCTCCTTGAGTGACTCCGATGTGCTGCCAAGACTGAGACCTTATAGAGTAGTGGGTCTCAACCTTGATAGGCTGACAAATAACCCGAACATCTTGAACTGTGGATTCCGTTCAGTAAGGCTCGGGTACAGCCCAGGCCTCTGCCTCTCTCACCTGCTCCCAAGTAATGCTGATTCCACTGGCTCAGGGACCAGCAAGTCCCTGAGTACTGAAGCTGCTCCCTTCACACCCTTAGAGAGCCCCGGTTCTAAACACCTGTTAAATGTCATTTCTTCCTGAAGCTCTCTTTCGCAGAGGGAAGTATGTCCTCCTTCTTCTCTGTCCCATGACAAGTATCGCCCATTAAAATACAGACACTTACACACGCTCGTGGAATTAAAGGCTACAGCTGCACTACCACCCTGGAACCCTCGCCTCAGAAATGGCTGGACGGAGAGACGCCAACACTCCAGGCTACGTTACGGATGGTCTGAGAACTGTAAGCTTTGGGGCATGAAGAAAATTCTCTTTTGGTATCACAGGGGGACACCTGGAAGAGTCAGCCTCTAGATCAGCTAAAAGTGAAGTTCAACAAGAGGCCTTTGTGAGTGTTCGCGTGGGAGCACAGGTCGGACGCACAAAGGCAGGAACAAAACACAGACACAGACGAATGAATGGTTTCCCAAACGGCGCTCAAATCAAAAGCCGTGAGCAGATGCTTCAGATTTCAGGAGCTGCTCGCCCACCACACTGCTGCCTCCCACGGGCCTCTTGGTGTAGCCGATTCGACAGGGTGATGGCAAATGACAGAAATTGATTTATTCAGCAAATTAACACACTGGATAAGCAGCTAGTGCCTGCCCCTCCCCCCCAGCTTTCTACAGAGAACGAGGAAGATAGCCATTTGGTTTTTTTAATTTGGGCAACGTTGTCTCCAGTTGGATTTCTGAGAACAAGGCATAGACCTCCTTTATCTTTGGCTTCTATACCACTGATCAATACTGAAGCTTATTGAATAACAATGAAAAAAGAGTGGAAGGTATAAATATAATTAAAAGTAAACACAAGTTCTTGAGAAAATTAGTTTTACGGAATATAGTAGAAAGTTGAAGCAGCCCAGCATGACTATCACAGTTCTTTTTTTTTGAAAGATTTTTTTGCTATAGGGTGCGTGCGCTCGCCAGACAGATAGAGAGAGACAGAGAGACAGAAAGCGAGAAATCTCCCCCAGAGGGGATGGTCACGCCGGAATCCCTTCTCCTCCATTCTCCTCTCGGGATCTTGGGCACGCATGCACATGTGCCCGGCGTGAGTTTTAAGCCACCAGGTCCGGGATGCAAACCGCAGTCGACTATGTGGGAGTCCAGAGACATAGCCATTATGTCAACTGCTGGTTCCCGACTATCACAGTTCTTCAAGGTCCAAAAATCTCTTTGCTTCTTATTGATTTATTAAAAAAAAGAAAGAAAGAAAGAAAGAAAGAAAGAAAGAAAGAAAGAAAGAAAGAAAGAAAGAAAAAGAAAAGAAAAGAAAAGAAAAGAAAAGAAAAGAAAAAGAAAAGAAGAAAGGATGGCTCTGCCCAGCCATCTGTAGAAGTTCGTCTTTGATATCCAAGCTTCGTCTTTTGGTGCCAATATCCTACCCTTTGGGCAGGAATCCACCCTTCCTCCAGGCACCCAGGTGCTTGTGAGGAATTACTCCTGCCCAGGCATGTTGTCCACATCTCAGCCGATGGGTACACTACTTCCCTGAACCAGCGGGTGCAGAAATGAGCCATGAGCCTGTGATTTCACTCAGACTGAAACCCACAACTCTTACCTTAACTTCTAACACACGAGAACAGGGAAGCTTTCAGTCTTGGGAGCCATGGACACACCCTATGCTCAGGAATGGAAATGGCCACTGGGAAACGCCTGGATACAACCTGGGTCTTGCTCCTAACCTTTGGGAAACTAGAGTGAGACCTCGCCTACAGCCTGTGTCCCTGGCCTGTCCCTTTATTGTGGAAGCTTTCTTGAGTTGAGCCTTGGCATCTGTAAATGAAAGCTGCTATGCTCCTAAATGTCACAAAATGACCATTCCATTGCCTGATCACCTCGCAGTCGGAAAACGGAGGCTCGAGGGAGCTGAGTCGTGGAACTCATCCGTGAGGCTCCCTCTAGGTGAGCCTCAGTTGGCCTGGCCAGTGCCGGCCTGGTACAAGGCTCTCCCGCTCTGTTGCACTAGCGTGGGAAACGTGCTGTGTTTTCACAGTTAAGATCTAAGATGAAATGGGACCTGCATGTTCTCTTTGTTATACTTATTTATTCAAAAATGTACACAATAGACACACTACAACATTCCGTGTGTGACTTGCTGATGGCAAGAGCACACGAAAAGCCGACATGATGCTTTGTCTGCAGGACACAGGGTCCCGCCGTGGTACTTGATATCGCAGACAGAATGCATCAATAGAAACCATCATCATAACAACTTCGACTCCTCCTCAGCTCTCGGAGGATTTGTGGAGATTTATGGTGCCGACCCAGAGCTTGAAAACAACGTGGGTAGAAAGTTCTTTGGCATTGTCAGCCTGAGACAGGTGGCAAGAAGTGGGACTTTGTGTTTGAAAGCTGGGGAGAGTGCCCCATAGAATGAAAAGCGAGTGGGACCCAGTTTCCTTCTCTTATCCCAAAGAAAAGCAATCTCCAAAGAACTCACCACAAAAGATAGTTTTTCAAAACTTGGCTATTATTTTAGCTTTTCACAATTGTTTTTTGTTGTTTCTATTTTTCTTTTTCTTTTTTTTTTTTTTGTACCAGGGTCTTCAGTAAATCCTCTTAATTATGACATGAGCCATTTTCTTCTAATCCCTTAAGAAGGGTAAGGAATTCGTTAAATATGTTCACTGGAACTATTAGTGTCTTTTCTTATAAGTAATGACAATAATAGCTAACATTTATAGAGTTATTTACCCAGTGCCAAGAAGTTCCCCTTTGATCTTCACACCAACTCAGAGAAACATCATTGTCTCCATGTTAGAGATGAAACTATTCAAACTTGGGGAAGTTAAACAACTTCTCCAAATCC
Source organism: Tupaia belangeri chinensis (assembly GCF_000334495.1). NCBI lineage: Eukaryota > Metazoa > Chordata > Mammalia > Scandentia > Tupaiidae > Tupaia > Tupaia belangeri. Next base: position 666,320 of record NW_006159553.1, read on the forward strand.
TGAAAACCATCAGGCATAGACGTATCAAAACTCAACAAAGTCAGGCCTGCTCGACTAAACTCTCGTTCAACCCTTAGGACTAATCGCCATCATGATCCCCGTCATCCTTGGCCCCATTGTCGCAGTCATCACCGACCACTTGTGAGTGCTGACCATACCCAGGCCTTGTGTGAGGGTCTTTTAGCTACAACTGACATTTCACAACGCTACATACCAGGTGGTATTGTTTCCAAGGTAGGGAATTTAAGTCTTTTCATTTGGTCTTATCTAGGTTTAAATAGCACAGGAGTAGGTGTCAGGGCCTTGGTCTGGATTCAAGAAATCAGACTTCAGAGCCTGTCATCTTACCCATTACACAACAAAATCTCATGTGAGGGACCAGCAGTCTGCATAACTGGCTACGTCGCTGGACTCCCACGTGGTTGACCGCGGCTCAAGTCCTGGACCTGGTGGCTTAAACTCACACCGAGCGCGTGTGTGTACGTGCCCAAGATCCCTAGAGGAGAATGGAGGAGAAGGGATTGCGGCGTGGCCATCCCCCATGGGGGGTGATTTCTCGCTTTCTATCTCTCTGTCTCTGTCTCTCTGGCAAGCATATGCGCCCTATAGCAAAAACCTCTTAAAAAAAAAAACTTATATGAAAATGTGTTTGGGCACAGGACTGGTGAACTGAAACCAGAGAATCTGTCCATAGATTAAAGGGGCCGATTGAAATTACCTTGGACTCCCACTTTTTTTTTTTTAAAGAATTATTTTATTTATTATTATTTTGCTATAGGACATGTGTGCTCACCAGAGAGAGAGAGACAGAGACACCACGTCCGAGACTTGAACTATGGTTAGCCATATGGTCCAACACTTTAACCACCATGCCACCTACTGGCTCCTAGGCTTCCAGTTCTAATTTCCCACTTTCTAGCTTTTACCTAATCTTCCACAATATCCATGTGAATCATTGGGTTCATTTAGCAAAATAGAACAGCATCAAATGAACCATCAGGAAGCCTGAATAAACTCAAAAGCACAAAGAATTCATTGGGGAGTTAAACATCTATGTTTACATGAAGTTCAAGAAAACAACTGGGGTAAGTCTGAGGCCACAAAAGTATTTTCTTTATATCCTTATTCCATAATCTTTTTCCTTTAATTTTTAAAAAACCTTTCTAAACTTTGTTGTTAATAACTAAGATGCACACACACATTAGCCTAGGCCTACACAGGGTCTAGATCATCAATATCACTCTTCCACCTCCATATCTTGTCCCTTGGGAAGGCCATCAGGGGCAATGACGCAAGACATTGTCATCTCACTCATTGAAGAAATAATTTTTCTTTTTATTTTTAGAGAGAGAGTTTTGCTGTAGGGTGTGTGTACTCACCAGAGAGACAGAAAGAGAGAGACAGAAATCAAGGAATCACCTCCACAAGAGGAATGGCCATGCTGCAATCCCTTCTCCTCCATTCTTCTCTCAGGATTTTGGACATGCATGTACATGTGCCTGGTGTGAGTTTTAAGACACCAGGTCCAGGACTTGAACCACAATTAACTATGTGGGATTCCAGTGATGTAAACATTATGCCATCTGCCGGTCCCAATAAACTTAGTTCTTAAAAAGTTTTATTGGGGCCGGCAGATCGCGTGGTGGTTAAGGGTGCTGGACTTCCACATGGTGACCCGCTTCAAGTCCCGGACTTGGCAGCTTGATTTCTCATTTTCTCTCTCTCTGTCTTTCTCACTCTGTTCCTCTCTGGTCAAAATAAAATTAAGAAAGAAATAAAGTTAAATAAAATAACTCTTCACAAAAAAATTTATTAAGACTTTCACAGTGAATTTTCTAGGGGATTCTTTTTTTGCCTCCTCTTCACCTGCAGTTTCCTTTTCTCTTGCTTCTGCAGTTCTGCTTTTCTGTTCCAGTTCCAGCAATTCCTAGGCAGTCAGTTTCTCAAGAACCACCTCTAGGAGCTCTCAATGCCATCTTCATCCACACACGAAGCAAGGTTGTTTGTCATCTCAACCAGAGTCTTGTAGATTTCTGTAATCCCCTCATCCCCAGTAAATCCTTTGAAATCATGAACAAACCTCTTGAGTGTCTTCTTCCCAGCGTCACTCATATACTCGTTGGTGACACCACCTTAAGCCCAAGCAAAATTCTTGATGCAGTCACGGATATAACCCTTCTAGAACTGCACTGATGTCTTCTCATATCTTCCTCAGTTGCAGCAACAGCCTGGGCAAAGATCCCCTTTAGGTAGCAAGGCATTTTTTGTTTTTTTTTCAAGAGATTTTTTGCTATACGGCATATGCGTTCACTGGAGAGACAGAGAGACAGAAAGCAAGAAATCTCCCTGCAGGTAGGATGGCCATGCTGCAATCTCTTCTCCTCCATTCTCCTCTAGGAATCTTGGGCATGCACACACACGCACCTGGTGTGAGTTTTAAGCCTCTAGGGCCAGGACTTGAACCACAGTCAACTATGTAGGAGTCCAGTGATATAACCATTACGCTATCTGCTAGTCTCAGTAGCAGGCTTTTTTTTATCGAAGTTTATTTCTTCCGTGAGGCAAGAAAAAACAGAAAGATACCTCCAACAATGTCTTCACACTGCTGCAATCCATTTGTTTGGTCGTTTTTTAAGTTTGCTATAGAGCCCTCACTCACCAAAAGAGACAGAGAGTGAGAGAGAGAGAGTCAGAGTGAAAAGTCACCCTCTGGGAAGGATGACCATGCTACAATCCCTCCTCCTCCGTTCTCTTTTCAGGATTTGGGCAAGCAAGCACACGCACACACACACAGAGTGGATTTTTTTTCAACCCACCAAGTCCAGAACTCAACTGTGCAGTCTGCCATGTGGGATTCAGCACCTTTACCATCACCACCACTGGCTGGCTACACAATGTAATCCTACCCCCAGCCTCAGCCAGCCAGTTTAGCAGGCACTTGTGCACACACAGCCAGTGTGCACAAGAACTCAGGATGCAAACATGGAGCCTCCCCTTATGCCCTATGTATCATGGAGCTGCATTACTGCTGCCCACTGCGGCTGGCTAGCACGAGGCTTTAAAAGCTGCTATCACTCTCTGCTTAAATCAAGGGGTGGTGTCTGGAGGGAGAAATGCCACTTTGATAGTAAGAGGAAGATTAGCAGTAAAAGGAGGATATGTGAGTGCATTATCAACTACAGGCAAAACCTTGAAAGACATGTAGTTCTCCAAATAGCACTTCTCCATTTCACTGGTATCGCAGCAATTCCAGAGGGCATCTTGGAAGAGGAGTGGGCCATCAGTGACTTCTTCCTGCTCTGCAGTACACTAGTAGCATTTGTTTATTGATATGCTTGAAGAGCTTGGGCTCTCTGTGCCATATTGAAATGGCTTTCAATTTTTAGCCTGCAACATTCCCCCAACAAGATTCTTATCCCATCCTTAAGAGCCTTGAAATCTTGCTTTTCTTATGGATGAAAGTCCTTTCAGGCATCCAGAATGGGGAGGTGTTGTTCTCACTGAAGATTTGCTTTGTACTATTCCTCTATAATCAGCTTATCTAGAGTTTGCAAAATCTCTTCAGCTCCCTTCACCCGAATATTCACAAACTCACCATTTGCTTTCACATTCCACAGTCAATAACAATTCTTGAGTGACTTCAACCGCCCAGAACTAGCAATAAATTCAATGATGCAGTCAGGTCCAGCCTTTTCTTTCAGCATCACAAACATTTTGCTTTGGCCTTGACTGTCTCACAGTGCTGAGAGGGTTACACTTCTGTGTCTGGTCTTTCATCCAGGTCATCAGAAGTCCCCCCACATCTGATATAGGCCCTTCCAAAACTCTTATTATTCTCTTTGCCTTTAGTGAGGAAGATTCATTGATGGCTTCCATCACTTCATCCTTGTTTTTCAAGATCGTAGCTGGGGGAGAATGAGACTTGACTGCAGAGCCATAACCATCTCCGAGTTTCTGCCTTCTTCATTCTTACTCACTTTTCATTTCATTTCGGGGTCCATCACTTGACATAGCCTCTCACTGGCAATATGAGAAGTGGCTTTTGTATGTTTAGGGGCCCTGATGAACAAAGCAACCTGGGATTAAATTGAGCACAGGAGGAAATGATGCAATGAAGAGACACGGTCAAGGAAGGATGTATGAGGCTGCTGCTGGCCGAACAGCATGCTGCTATACTAAACTTTTTTCTGTCTAAGTAGGAGTGCACTCTAAAATAATGATGAAAGTATATACGTGATAGTAAATACATAAGCCAGTAATGTAGTCCTTTATTATCTAATATGTACCGTAGATAATTGCATGTGCTGTGCTTATATAACTGGCAGTGAGGTAGGTTTGTTTACACCAGCATCACCACAAACATGTGAGTAAAGCATTGCACCATAACATAAAGATAGCCACAGGGTCGCTAGGCAGTAAGAACTTTTCAGTTGGATTATAATCTTATGAGACCACCGTCATGAATGTGGTTCTTTGTTGACCAAATGTTATACAGTGCATAACTATACTAGTAACAGTTGGTAACTGCAATGAAAAAGTATCAATTATAACAGCACTGAAGGAATAGGAATTGCTTAGGCATAATTCTAATACAACATATGAAAAATCTGGAAAGTATAAAATACTGATAAAAGAAATCTAAGAAGGCCAGGATCAGCAGATGGCATAATGGTTACGTGACTGGACTCCCACATAGTTGATCGTGGTTCAAGTCCTGGATCCACTGGCTTAAAACACACGCTGGCCATGTGTGCACGCATGCCCAAAATCCCAAGATGAGAATAGAGAAGAATTGTTGTGTGGTCATCCCTCTTGAGGGGCGGTGATTTCTCACTTTCTGTCTCTCTGTTACACTCTGTCTCTCTGTTATGCTCTGTCTCTCTGGCTAGCGCACACACCCTATAGCAAAAATCTCTCTCAAAAGAAAGAAAGAAAGAAATCTAAGAAGGCCTAAATAAATGGAGAGCTATCCCATGTTTATGGATTGGAAGATTCAGCAGTATTAAGATAGCAATTCTCCCTCAACTGAGCTATACAGTCTACTCAATTTCAAAAGAGATCCCTGCAAGACTTTAAAGTTAGAAATTGATAAACTTGTTATGAAATTTACAAGGAAAGGCAAATGTACTGGAGTTCAAAAGACATTTTAAGGGGGAACCAGCAGTTAGCGTAATGGCTATGTCGCTGGACTCCCACGTCGTCGACTGCGGTTTGCGTCCTGGACCCGGTGGCTTAAAACTCACACCAGGCGCATGTGCGTGCGTGCCCAGGATCCCAAGAGGAGAATGGAGAAGGGATTATTGCCGTGGCCAACCCCCCCCGGGGGGGGGTGATTTCTCGCTTTCTGTCTCTATGTCTCTTTCTGTCTGTCTGGTGAGCACATATGCCCTATAGCAAAAACCTCTCCAAAAAAAAAAAGACATTTTAAAAAAGAGAATAATTTTTTATCACCTTACATTGACTTAATGTATTAATATTATATTAAGTCTGAATACCTTATATTAGGACAATGTATTAATACTGCTAACATAATAAGATGGATTTACATTGGAGAAAAAAAAAGTTGCATAAATCAATTAAATTAGATAGATCCCTGACAGACAAAAATACATATGGTAATTCGAATCACAACGAAGGTACAAAGGCAACGTTGCAGCTAATTGTTTTTTTGAGAGAGATTTTTGCTATAGGACATGTGTACTCACTGGAGAGACAGAGAGAGATGGAGAAAGAGAAAGTGAGAAGTCATCCCCCAGAGGAGGGATGGCCATGCTGCAATCCCTTTTCCTCCATTCTCCTCTGGGGATTTTGGGTACACACATACACGGGCCTGGCATGAGTTTCAAGCCACTGGTCAGGGACTTGAACCATGGTTGGTCAAGTGGGAGTCCAGAACTTTAATCACTACACCACCTGCTGGCCCCATCAGCTAACATATTTTAACCTCTACTTCCACCTGGGAATTACTAGACAGTATATTTGAATTCACTACTTTTCATGACATGTGAAAACAGAGCTGGTTTTGTATCTTAATGATTTAGAGAGGCAGATCCCACGTAGCTGAGCCGCAGTTCAAATTCCAACCCCGGTAGCTTGAAAAACACATGAGGCACATGTATGTGTATGTACGTGCCCCAAATCCTGACTGGGTGGAGAAATGGAGGAGAAGGGACAGTGGGGTGACCACGCTCCATTAGGGAGGTTTGAACGAATGTGCCCTTTGGCAGATTAAAAGCCTGAAAGCATTTTAAGAATTATGTTAAATACCCTGGCCACTGAACTGACCTCCCAGCCTCCTCACTCTCCAAACACAGAAAACGAGGTGGTATATTATTTGTTTTTCCTCCTTTCTAAAAAATTCAATTTTCAGAGCTTGCTGGGCTTCTAATTGAAGCCAATGCAGTTTATAATGGAGGAATAACATATGGTGAATAGGCTAGTCAGGAAGTAGTTGGAATCAATGGTATTAGCATAATTCATTTGAGAGATTTGCTGTGAACTGAAATCAGCATTCTAGAATACAACCGGCCTGCTCAGAGAACTGTGACTTTATACACCCCAAGCACTTTATCCTGTTTTAATCAGGGTTCATTCATCTCAACAATTTTTCATGTTGCTTTAATTTTCCTGATTAGTTGGACTTACAGCCACGCTCACACATTGGCCAAGTATTTCTGAAGCTCATTTTTCCGCGACCCCCCCCCCATAAGCCTGTGTAATGTTATTTCAATGTTGCTTATTATTAAGTTGAAATAATTAACTCGGCACCCTGCTAGAAGTCAATACCTCTGGTTAAAACTGGACTTCTTAAAAGTAGTGCAAGGATATTTATAAATAATCACTAACGAAAGCATGAAATGTATCAACTGCCTATCACGTGTGTAGTTTCTGTTTTTCTTCCATCAAGCTATATTACTGACAGGCTTCTATCACCTTAATATGAGAAACAGAAGTTACATCATTCAGGTTCTAGTGTTGGCTGGCCACAGAACTTCCTGCAGAAAAGTTGTGGAAAAGAACATCAACCCCATATCTATTCTTTATAAAAGTTATGTATCTTGTGGCCCAAAAGAGGCAACAGAGAAAGCAATCAAAAGAAAAGTAGAATGTTTATATCTGTACTTTGTAATTAACTCTTGAGTTTTCTCTTGGCCAAGAACAGTTCCGAACCACTTTACTGGGAACGGACGCTAGAATAAGTCATTGCACAGAAACACGGGATTGTAAGGGTGAAGACATCTCTCTCTGGTGGCCTTGTTCTGATTGCCAAAATATGAACCACAGTCTAAATGGTGTTAGTTCAAGAAGCTAGTAAATCCACGTACTGTGTGGTTATTAAAAACAGTCATGGGGCACCCATCTTGCAGTACTTAAATGCTATGTGTTGGGAGCTGGATTCCACATGGCAGACTGAGGTTCGAATCCTGGCCTTAGAGGCCTGCAAAACATGCCAGGCACATGTGTGTGTGCATAAAGTCCTCACAGAATGGAGGAGCAGAGGAAAAGGAACTGGGGTGTGACTATACCTGGGGGTGGGTGTTCTTTCTCTTTCTCTCTGGAGAGCATATGCTTATAATATCGCCCCCTTTATTCATGATACAGAGAGTATTCAGGCATGGGGAAAGACAGGAAGGGAGGGAGAGAGAGAGAGAAAGAGCGAGTACTCTCCAACAGGGTCTGGCCATGCGGCAATCTTTGACCCCCATTCTCCCCCTATCAGGATTCTGGGCACATGTGTACCCCAGGCATGTTACCATGGCAGCTGAGATTTGAACCCTGGTTCAAATTTTATGTCGGATCTGGCTTTCTCCGTACAGCACTTCACTTCTGTGCTATGAGAGCAGTCCTATTATATTTCTTTAAAAATAAAAAATTCTTTAAAAAAACCACCAGCAAGTGGCATGGTGGTTAAGGTACTGGACTCTCACATGGCCAACCACTGTTTGAGTCCCAGATCTGGTGGCTTACTTTCTCACTTTCCCCCTCTCTCTGGTTAAGATAATAATAATAGTAATGATAAATAAAATTAAACAGACAATTCTTTTAAAAATATCAAAAACATGAATGAAAGCAAATACACCAAAATGTTATTGATATTTTACTACTAGATGAAGAGACTATAGATAATTCTCCATTTCCCTGATACCTATGACCTACTTTTTTTAATGAGAAAATAATTACGAGCTATGTCTTCAATGTCATGCATAGGGTAAGTGATTAATTTTCTTCCTACCTAAACTCATGAGAACTTAACACCTAAATGTTATCGATATTTTACTACTAGATGATGAGACTATAGATAATTCTCCATTTCCCTGATCCCTATGTTCTACGTTTTTAATGAGAAAATAATTATGAGCTATGTCTTCAATGTCATGCATAGGGTAAGTGATTAATTTTCTTCCTACCTAAACTCATGAGAACTTAACACCTTAAAAAAAGACTTAACAGTACAACTAACCACTTAAAAGAGAGATAAGGACATAACTAGAGGGAATACAGAAATGGAAATATAATTAACTTTAAAACACACACCATCTATTCAACTTTGGTCATTGAAAGAAGTACAACTCACCACTTAAAAGAAAAAGAGAGATAAGGACATAACTAGAGGGAATACAGAAATGGAAATATAATTAACTTTAAAACACACACCATCTATTCAACTTTGGTCATTGAAAGAAAAGTTAAGCCAACACCTATCATACTGGCAAACAGCAAAATGTTCTGATAATATACCATGTGAGTAAGCGAGTCACAAACATATATTCCCATAAATTGCTGGAAGGACAAATTAGTATCTCCAGAATGCTTCCCCGCCCCCCAGGATCTATCAAAACTACAAATCTGTATACCCTTTGACCCACTGATTCTTCTAGTAATAGCAGAGACAAACTGCATATCACACGAGGATATTCCTTTCCATTGTGTTTTAAGTAGTCAATGTTTGGGGATAACTTAAAAGTCCAATTTGGGTGAAATGAAAACATGCCCTCAAATGGAATCTCAGATAACCAAGTTAAAAAGACAAGTCTATATAATATGGTGATCATTTCAGATACATCAAATGGGGGAGGGGGGAGGAGAAGGTACATAATGGTGAATACAGTACACTGTCATTCCTATAAAAAAAATAGTGAACTGTTAATATGACTATGTGCCTGGATTCACATAAGCTAGCCACGAAAGGATATGGCAGGGCCTGGAAGGAATGCTGGCTCTTCTAGAAGAGAAAACTCATAGTTCTTGGGTTGGGGGAGACCTAATTCTCATTGCATATGCCTATGTATTAATTATAGACAGTCTTTGACTTAGGATGACTGAAGACTCTACTTTAGGATGGTATGCAAATGACATGCATTCGGTGGGATCTATACTTTGCATACCCATTCAACCATCCTTTTTTTCTTTAATTCCAGCACAGTTTTCACTATATTACATGGGTTATTCAGCATTTTATTATAAAACAAGCTGTGTGTTAGAGAGTTTGCCCAACTGGGAGCGAATGTCAGTGTTCTGAGATGTTTAAGGTAGGCTGTACTGAGCTCTGATGTTCCATAGGATTAGGTGTATTCAAATTGTTTGGAGAGATTTTTGCTATAGGGCATGTACACTCACTGGAGAGACAGAGGCAGAAAGAGAGACAGAAAGTGAGAAATCACCCTCCAGCCCCCAAAAAGATGGCCATGCTGCAATCCCTTCTCCTCCATTTCCCTATCCTATCAAGACTTGAGACACATAGGCACACATACCTTGTTTATTGCTCAAGTTGTTGGGTCCAGGACTCAAACTATAGTTAGTCATTTGGGACTCAGCTCTCTTACTTACTGGGCTTTGGGGCTGGCCCTTAGATGCATATTTGATTTGTGGTAGTTTCAATTTGCAATGACTTATCAGGACATAATCTCACTGAGAGTCAAGGAGGATCTGTATGTACCATGTTTGAGTATCCGACTTTGTAAAGGTATTGATGTATGTATGTACTTAGTTAATAGCTATTTAAAAATGATTATCTATGGGGAAAAAAAAAAAAAAGCAAAAGTGCAGGGATAGACCCCTACGTGATGGGCCGTGCACTGGGCTTTGAGCCTGGCACTTTTAAGTGCTGTTTCCCTGTAGGACTTCAGGTAAGCCCTCTCTCTTCTCTGGACCACCTTCTCTCTTCCTAAGGAAAATCACTAAGTTCCCATTCGGCTCTTAAGAAAATGAGCTTCTAAGTTGTTTTCAAAACAGATGCTTGTTTTTAAATGTCGCACAAAATAACAGGTGTCTCAGCTACTAGAATTACACACGTTCCCCTACCCTAACCCCACCTTCGCACTTGCTCATTTCACAGGGTTATTCTCTTGGGAAACTAGTCTCAATCAACAGCTTTCTAAGCACTGCTTTATACACAGACCCTAAGTTAAGTGCTAGGAGTACGGGAATTAACACAACATACCACCATCTTCAGTGACTTCGATATGAGACCTCCCAGCGGCTGAGCGCTAAGAGCCAAGTACTAGCTGAAGCCTTTTATTTAATCATGTCCTATAACAGTTACGTCAGTCCAACTCCCTGTAGGCACTGCTAGCATCTTCATTTTACAGATGAGCAGGTGACAACTATGAGGGCTAAGTTACTTGTTGGCACGTTTTCCAATTAGGGAATGATGGAATCAAGAACTCCAACCCTGGTCTTGAAAGTGAGGAAGCATTGCAATCCCTTCACTTCCATTTCTCTCTCCTTTCGAGATTTTAGACATGCATGCACATGAGCTTGGCATGTATTTCAGGGTCCAGGACTTGCAATGTGCAGTCATGCAGGATTTGGCAACCTTAACAACATCTCGCTGGCCCAAGAGTACTTCTTACTGCTATTCCAACCTACCTCACCTGGTCTGGTGGAGAAGATGACGAAGAGGTGATTAAACAGTAACACCATAAGTGCTGTGACAAAGCCCCCAGGTGTCTAGTGGAGATTTGCATGAAACTTAACTACCCAAGAAATGCGGGGCTTTGTCAAAGTTGACGTCTGCAGGTATCATCCCATTGATCAAGTGAATCAAAGAACTGTCAGTTTCCAAAGCAAACCCTGATGCTGATATGAACTCCCCCTGAGATGTGGCTACATGGATGGCTGTGGGCCATGGCATAGGGGCCCCAACTGGGTGGCAACAAGGATTCTGTGGGCCTCAGAGGCAGGCAGATCAGAGCCTAAGTCAACTCTAACCCTTGGAGCTCTGTAACACAGGTCAAGAGATTTTACTCCTTGGAGCCCCAGATTCCTCTTTGGCGAAATGCAGATAAAATGAGGAAAACGGAAAGAAAAATAAATGTGGCAAAGAACACAAAGCTCTTGGCAAAAAAAAAAAAAAAAGTAGGCATTTGATAAACAGTAAACACGTAGGAATTCTGGTCAGAGGCTTAGTATACTGAAATACTTCAAGATCACAGGGATAATCTACGTCAGCAGAAATGGAATCACTCGTGAAATATATAATTTGCTTCCTCAAAGTCCGTACAGCGGTGTTTGGTTTGAGAAACATCTGATATAATGATTCCAGCCTGATAATTTCTCCCACGCCCTCTGCTTTGATCTTCCACACCTCTCATTATTTTGGAACTGGGAGGTGATTTTGATCCTCATCTTGTACCTTCTCTACCCATTTTGCCTCCAAAACACTCAGACCTTGGTCATGAGCTGGTGGCCATCATGTTTGTCAAGGTTTAACATCTCCCTAGGAAAGAGGAACATGGTAAAACTAATGCGTGCTTCCGCTCTAGGGTGCCAAGGGGTTTTGTCCCAACCATGAGAGTTCCTCAAAAAGGCAGACATGGAAATCACCTGAAGAAAAAGAAAAACTGCCAGTCCCGAAGAGGAGTTGCTCATTAAAAAAAAAAAAGAATTTCCTTCTGAATATTCACAATGTCCCTTGAAAAAGTGGTTAGTGTCTAGCAGCATTTTCTGTTTTGATCCTTTGAGCGCTTTTAATACATCAGATGGGTTTTAATACCCATAGGAATATATAAACCCTTTCCAAGTTAAACAAATGGAGGACAAGCTGGAGAGTGAATAAACACACATCTATAGGGTTTTGGCAAGTTGCTAAGCCACTTCAGGTGCAGGACTGGGCAGTCCAAGGGGGAGGGGGAACACAGACTGCTCTTTGAGGTAGGGATGAGGGGAGTCACAGCGCAAACCACCACCGGCTGGAGACAATGCACCCCAGAAATGCAGCTCGCAAACATCAATAGTGTGGATACAACTCTGCGCTCCTCCATTCCACATGCAAATAAACATTCTAAAAATACTCCTTGGCTCTGCTGGTCTCCTACCCTCCGGCATGGAAGAGGAAAGCCTCACTGGGTTGCAAGCCCAGCCAAACTTGCAGAGCCCCCACCCCTCTTTCCCACACATTAAGAAATTTACAAATGGGAAACTGTGTGTGAGACTAATTCATGTCAGGTAGGGACCTGCCTAGTTATTATAGACATGTGGCCCTCTCATTTTGCATCATGGCCTCAGCAGAGAAAACAGTAATTTGCATTTCCTGTCCTAAAACCTCTCCAAACACTGCTTATCAAAGAGCAAGCAAAGATAACAACACCCACACAAGGACGTCCATTCTCCTGGACCCTCAGAGTTGTCATCATCATGGTGGTTCCAAACAGGACACTTCTTCCTTGGAGCATCTGAGAAAGAGAATCAGCGAAGCCCTGTTTCCTGCACCCAGTCAAGTGCTTCACTGAGAATCAGAAGGATTCGTAGAAAAATCAGCTGGAGGTTTTAATGCCAGTTATCAGAATATGTTTGGACGACATATTCATCTTATGGCTCCTATTCCAAAATAAAGTTCAATTCAAAATAAAGTTCCCAAGATAAGCATTTACCTCCCCCTCCCCACTTAAAACTTTAAAGCCAAGATGTTTTTAGCAACCACTAACATAGAGCACGAATTAGGTCTGTAAGAGCTAGCTCTGGCTTCGTACCCATAGTGTAGGAAGAAGGAGTGGCACAGCTTCAATATTAAATGACAAATCATCGAAAAACTTCTAGGTCTGACAGCATCCTGTTTTGAATCTTTCATGATGGAAATAAGATCATTCTCAGGATCCAGAAGTTACCCCTACCATGTTTCTGAGATGCCGAACAGGAAGCAAGAAAATACAGGTAGGGAGTGGCTGGCTTTCCTCTACCTCTGCTCGGGTGTCATGGTGTAAAGTGTAGAAATGGACATGATGCTTTTGTGTTTGTTTTTTAAGACATTTTTGCTATAACGCATATGCGCTGGCTGAAGAAACAGAAAGAGAAAGAAAGAGAGAGAGAGAAAGAGAGAGAGAAAGTGAGAAGCCGCTCCCTTGTAGGGTTGGTCACATAGCAATCCTTTCTCCTCCATTCTCCTCTCAGGATTTTGGGCACACACACACTTGTGTCTACAGTGAGTTTCAAGCCACTGGATCCGGGACTCGAACTGAGGTTGACCACATAGGAGTCCAGTGCCCCAATCGCCACGCCACCTGCTGGCCCTGAGACAAAAACTATTTTGATTTGATTGATCCACATTTCTGCACGGACCACCCGATGTGTCAAGATACAAGAAAAGAAAGGACACAGAGGAGAAATAAGGTGAGCAGCTGTCACTCTCCAAAGGGAAGGTCTGACCACTGGGGTTGCTCGCACTGTTGTGTGGAAAGGTGACTAGTTTAGAAATGAAGCTAAGTTCCTTTGAAAAAAAGCCATTGATTATTTCACAGGAAATGGAGTCACAGTCGCACCCTTTTAACACCTGAGTCAATACAGCAGTTCTACAAGAATCAACAGGAGATACAAAAACCTTTCAACAAATTTGGTATGCCTGCAACTTAGTGGTTAAAAATGGTTACATTTTAATGCCTGCAACTTAGTGGTTCAAAACAGTTACATTTTAATGCCTACAAACTATATTATTTGTGACACTAATATATTCCCACTGGCAAAGTTGTATCTAATCTGCATATCTGCAACTTTGTGGCTCAAAACAGTTACATTTTAATGCCTGCAAACTATATTATTTGTGACACTAATATATTCCCACTGGCAAAGTTGTATCTAATCTGCATAAAGAAGTATCTGATCACTATTTAATATATATAAATCCAGATTTCAAATTTTATTTTTCTTTTAAGATTTTTGCCATTACCAAATTGCACATATGCTCACGGGAGAGAGACAACGGAAGGGAAAGTAAGAAATCATCCCCTAGGGGGGATGGCCATGCCTCAATCCCTTCTCCATTCTCCTCTTGGGATTCTGGGCACATACTCACACATTTATTTATTTATTTATTTATTTGTTGTGATTTCTCATGCTGCCAGGTGTGGGACCCAAACTGATTGGCCATGTGAGAGTCCAATGCTTTAACCACCATGTCACCTGCTAGCCCCCAGAATTCCAAATATTTTATGGATCAAGAGCTTGAGTAGACCCAGGAAGTGGTAAAAATCCAAAAGTTTCTTTTTTTAACGAGAGTAACATTGGAGCGAAACCTCACCCTCTTCTTTTTGTGTCTGAAGCTATTAGTTTTACCTTCAGGGATGAAAAATTTGGAAGAGGAAACCGATTGGGTTTCCAAGGTTTTCCCGCATCCCTGTCAGTATGAATGGATGTGTGGATTGGGCCCTAAAAAAATCTCTCTCCCATTTATGAAGCATTTTCTTTTCGTTACACATGAGAGTTCTGCTGTGCTCAAACCCCACACATAGATCCTAGGAGGCAGGTATTATTATGCCCCTCATAGAGGAGAGAAAACTGAGGTCCAAAATATTGAAATGAATGCTTGGGATCCACTGTTACATATGGGAGCCCCAACTGCAAATCCAGCCTTATTCCAGGAAAACACCATGTCCCTGCAGTGCCATGGATCCATTTTACAGGTCATTTCCCCAAGGCCTACGTGGTAGGAACACCTGCTGGGCACTCACTGGGAACAGTCTGAACACTTGCGGGAAATCGCCCACCCAGAGTGAGACCTCAACAGGAAATTGGAGTCGTTTGTAGGAAAATGGAATCCGTGAACCATGGTTCTCTGAACTGTAGCCCACGAGACATGTCAACACAACTTCGAGACCAATTACCTTCTCTCAGCTCAGCGGATAAATGAAAGGCGTGTGGGGGGAAGTGATGGGAGAGGAAAAGTATAGACACAGCTTTTGGGGCTTCCTTCCAGGGAGATGAGCAAAGCCCGTGTACAGATCCCCAAGTGAAGCTGATGGCAACAGACTCTTTATGAATAAAGTGATGAGTGATCCTACCAGAAAGGGGGTGGGGGGCCCTACAAAAACAAAAAATGACTTTACCTTAGAAAGGAACATCTTGCCAGCATTCAAATGTGACAAGACATTTAAAACCCTGCCTGGCCTGGAAAACGGTACACGTGTTTAAAATGTTATGTTTAATTAATTCTTTCTCTTCGCTGGCTCTAAGTATTTAACTTTGCCATAGTTTTCTTTTCCAAGGAAATCTGTGTGGATCCCTTTCTTGGATAAGGCAGTGAGATATCAAGAAAGAAAGAAACATCCTGGAAAAGAGTAAAATGTTACATTCTTTTTAGATATCCAATTTTGCTCAACTTGTTGACAGCCACAAATGCCCAGAAAATAGGGGCTGAGTTGTTTTCGATTGCTGTTTGAATAACAGATTAATTTAATAATCAGTGGGATATTGAATGACGAAAATGATTGGTTAGAGCCGCCAAACCACCAACCCTAATGACATTCTTATGTAAATTCTTATTTTCTTTTAGGCTCCTCCATTCTTAATAAACCCTGTGTTTTTGAAAATCCTTTTTTAAACATTACATACTGCCCCTCTCTGCTATAACATATCTGCCCATGCTATACACAGATAAATGTCCACTTCCGGCATTGCCAATTTGGAGGTTTCTCTTTAGAGTGACAGAGTACCCTCTTGATGCATTTTCCATGTAAAACCATCGAGTGATTTTTGGAAACAGGACCTAGAAATGGAGCTGGAAGCGCTCGGTCTTCAAAGACATTTGCAGACCAAAAAAAAAAAAAAAAAAAAAAAACCCAAAAAACACCTACTGTCTATGGGGAAGACCACCTGACGTGGCTTCCTGAGTTCTAGCAAAATGCTGGGACACCAGGGCTGTCTGCACGTTCCTAAGAGATAGGCAGATTGCTAATGACAGCCTAAGAGCAAGCAGGCTCCCTGGAAGCTCGTTCCCGTGGGAAGCACGCAGTCCCTCGGCATTGTTGCTCTATGGTCTGCCATTGCTTCTGGAGGAAACTAATCACTGCCTTGGGACGAGTTTGTCATGGACACAGTTCTGTCTGTTCCATTGCGGAAGGCAAGATGTTTTTCTATGAAAAAGATCTTAGTGCGTAATTTCTGAAATACTATAATTTTCACCAGCTTCCAGCTCACTCACAGCCCAAATGCAGTGGGATTGTGTTATTTTTGAATGTCGTTGCCCCTGACCTGAAGTTACCTACAAAGCTAGTCAAAAATGAGTCATTGTCTTAGACAACCGGACCAGAAAACTCATTCTTTCCAGGCAAAGGTTAACTCATTTTTATGCAAATTCATTGGAGAGCTGATGGGTCAGGGCTGCTTTTTGGTTGCTACCAGTTGTGTCGGTCACAGTACTGAAACACTCGCAGGTCATCAAAAAAGGGAAAGATGACAAAAGTCAGCATCATTTTCCTCCTTACTAAATTGCATTCCAGGAATTTGAAGCTTGTGTAAAATGCAAAATGGTGTCTTCGGGAACACTATGACTAAGTTATAGCTACAAAGGACAGCAGAGAAGGATTTAGAGAAAGGGATATGCGAAAGACAAAAATAAACACGGGCGTGATTCTTCGGAAGCACCCAGAGACTTTTGTTTATGCGTCTGTTGTTATGTTGTGTGAGCGCTACATCAGAATTTTATAGCAAAGCTTCACAAACGTTTTTGGATTAGAAATAAAAATAATGGACCAGGGGGAGTAGGATGGTTAAGGCACTGGACTACCACCTAGCCAACCATGGCTTGAATCCTGGACCTAGCAGTTTGCTTTCTCACCCCCCACCCCCCCAGTCTCTCTCTGGTGAGTGCACATGCTCTGTAGCAAATTAAAATGATCATCATAATCAATAAAATTAAATAATTCTTTTTAAAAAATAGTATTGATTTTATTTTTCATTCAACTAGTGACCCCCGCATTCTGTCAACTTCCAAACCCAAAAAAGAGACGGAGGAGGGATGAGGCAGAGAAAGAGCTGGAGGGTTTGGAGAAGGAGAAAAACAAGTGAGGATTTTGTCCTATCCGGACCGGAAATGTGTGTGTGCCGGTGGGAGAGGCAGGAAGGACAGAGGGATGGCGAATGGTGTGTCCAGATCAGGAGTTTCTGTTTCAAGAGGCCATCGCTGCCCCCGTATGGCTGTCATTCCCCATCATCTGCACTCTGATCACTTTTCCTCCCCTCCTTAAAACGTTCCTGTTGTTCTGTAAGGGTGTCCGGGTAGCACTGGAAGGCCTTCAAAAGCCCAGCCCTCTTTGACGGGCTCACAGGGGCAAATGCTTCGGTCCTTGCTCATTCCTCGTGTCCTCTCTCAGCTCTGCTCACTCCCAATTCTACGTTCCAGCTTCCCTGAACTTCTAACAAGTTTCCAAACAAGCTACAACTTCTCTCACCGCCAGCGTGCCCTCGCCTCTGTCCGTATACACTTACCTGCTGGCTCTTCCTCAACCTGAGGGTCCTGCATTAGGTGCTACTTCTTCCGGGAAGCCTTTCCTGACCATCCTGAGCTCCTGTTGAACATTTTACAACTCGTCATGGCACTGGCGTTGGAGTACGGGCGTTGCCGGGCTGTGGCCTTCAGACTCCATACAGGGCCGAGCTCCCCGCGTCTCATTCACGGCTGTCTCCTCGAGGTGCAGCCCAAGGTCTGGGACGCAAGTGCAGTCTGAGAATGCTCACGGAGGTCCTGGGCTGGCTTTCACTTAAAGTCCTACTTTGTTTCCTGACAAATTCCTCAGAAACCTCCTTCAAGGCCATTATTATATTAAAAATTAGAAATGGTGAAAACAATCTATTGTATGATGTTGGAAATTATCTTATGGTCTAGGGGAGCTCCATTTAGAAACGGGCAGGAGGCTTCTGAGGAGTTTGTAAAATGTTCTTCTTAGGGCTTACCCCCTCCCCCCAAAAGCTGTTTATACAGGTGTGTTCGTTTTGTGAAAATTGATCAATTTAAGGGCCAGCAGGTGGCATGGTGGTTAAGGCGCTGGATTCTCAAATGGCCAACCACAGTTTGAATCCTGGAGACCTGGTGGCTTGATAAACCAGAATAAATAAATAGATAAATGAATAAATGTTTTAAAAAAGAGATTTTAAAAAAACTGATCAAACTGAAAACTTATGGGCTAGACACTTTTCTGTATGTTATATTTCAATTAAAAGTTTGCTAATAAGGAAAGAAAATGCACGAGTTTTTATTCCTTTCCCTAGACTCCTAAGTCTTTATTGTTTTACCTCTGTTATATGCGACTGAGCTGCTAGAAGAGGTCTTATAAAAATAAAGCTTTGAGGGAATGGCAGGTGGCATGGTGGTTAAGGCAACTGGACTGCCACATGGATGACCTGTTCGAGTCCTGGACCTGGCAGTTTCCTCTCTCACTTTCCTTCTCTCTCTGTCTTCTCTGGTCAATTTCAAAAATAAATAAATAGATAAATAAATAAAAAATATTGACAATGAATAAAGTTAAATAAAAAATAATTCTTAAATAAATAAAGCTTTGAAAGGAAACTCCTCTGAAGCCTGCAGTGTCTTTTCATGGTCGCCAGCAAACAGTGTAAGGTCTTCACTTTCCAACCTCCTGTGAGTCTTCAACCCAGCATGGAATTCAAGACCTGAACTGACCAGTCATGACTTGGAACACCTTCAACTTCAACTTTGTACCTTACCCATCTCCTCACTGCCCAGCCCAGCACACTTTCAAATCACAGTGGGAATGCAACGGTCTCCTGCTCCTCTTCAATGGAAGGTAGTCATTACAATCATGCTGCATTCATGCCTTTGGTTCCTCATTTTGAGTCCGTAAGTAATTACACTGCTCGCCGTAGCAGTCCCCTGACTTGGTTCTGTTTGTTTCTCACTCTGAATGGAGATAAGAACCTTAGCTGACTCAACTGCATAGGACTGCCCATCATCCACTAAGCAATATTAGCCACCTGCCTCATGGGTATTTATGATGATGGGGGAGGTAGAATCCCTTTGGTCAAAAAGGCTCTTAATTATTATAAAATTGGTGACATACATTTCAAGAAAATCAGAGAATCAAGACTTGTCCACAACCCTGCAGTCGTGTGTGGCCCTGTGATCATCTGAGATAGCATATATGTTGTATCTTTCTCCGTGGAGAATTTTACAGTAGGGAGATGGTATTAGAGGGTAAAAAGGAAAATTCGTATTTGGACAGAATGGTTGGCAGAGTTAGACTTTGTATTTGGTATTATGTGTCTCAGTCCATATGAGCTGCTACCAAAAACTACCTTAGACTGGGTAATTTATAAACGACAGAAACGTACTGCTTTCCGTTCAGGAGACTAGGAAGTCCAGGACTGAGGTACCAGATCCACTGCCTGGTTAGAGCTTCAGAGGCTGCCCTAGCTGTGTCCTCACATGAAGGAAGGGGCAAACAGCTCCCTTGGTCTCCTCTACAAGGCACGAACCTCATAACCTAATCACCTCCTACAACCCTTACCTATTAACACGATCACGCTGGAGATCAGGTTCCAATGAATACATTTCAGAGTTCTACAGGACATTCGGACCACGGCATCATGCCTGTGTTAAATGTGGTTATTTACTCAGTGCTTCCTCTGTGCCAGGCATAATACTGAAGTCACAACATAAATTTCCTCATTTAATTCTTATAACAAACCCCTAATGAGCTCAGTACTACGATCCCTGAAATTACCCAGGAAGAAGCTAAGCTTCAGAACCTTCCATCTCTTGTCCAAGGCCACGCGGTTACTCATCTATGAGGTTCGGACTCTGCCCATTGCTTCTGAGGCTCCTGCACTAAGCCACTGTACTTCAGGGCTTCCGTGTGGGGGTTCCAGAATGTCTCCTATCGGTTGGAGGAGTAAACAATAACAGAGCAGGCCAGGCAAACGTGGAAGCCACTCTACTGTAAACTCACACATGCTGGATGAAATCGTAAAACAAAACCAACACATTTACACACAAAGGAGCTTGCAAGAAAAGATACTAAACACGACTTGTACATTTATAGTTAAATAAGTAACCGAGCACTCTCCAAAGCTCTGAACTGGAAAAAACAATATTGTCCGTGAGAAATCAAACTTCAAGCCTAAACTACATGCTACTTAGGAAAAACACTTACTGTAATTATGTGGTCCAGAAACCCTTAAATGTAAAAACTTACATAATGATTATTCCCATGCACTCCTTACTAATAGGATATACGATAGAAAGCTAAATGCATGATAGAGAGAAACTCACCCTCTCGTCTGTTCCCACAGGAATAATAATTACTAGTAAAGATCAGTTCCTAGTCAAAAATGACAAAATTCATGAGTGAATAATCTGTGAAAAAAAAAGCAGATGGGAACAAAAAAAAAGGATTGGTATCCCCCAAATTTAAACTACTAGAACAATCTTAAAAGATCTTTATTATTTGGTACAGAGAACTTAAGCATATGACTCCGTATGAAAGAAAACATATTTTTAAAAAGAAACAAATAAAACTTCCACCAAAAAAAAGAGGTCCTCTGTATTAAAAGCTCATTGGATTTTTTAAGCAGTAGAATAGAAAAAAAAATCAAAAGGAAATGAGTGAGCAATACTATGAGTTTTAAAAAGTTATCCAGAATAAAGCATGTAGACAAATAAAAATAAACTCACATCTAGAATCACTTCAGTAAAGCTTCTCTTTAAGTGATTCTAGATGTGTAAGATAGCAACAGAAACTGTCTGTCAGAGAAGTGGAAGATGGTGGACTCCTTGTGAGGGTACAAAGCTTCAAGTCAGAAGACAAAGGAATAGTATCTTCCGACTATTTCAGTGTAGATGGTATGGCGTTAAGTCATCAGTGTGGAGTACATATAAATGAAATAAGTCATTTTAGACAGAAAAAGAGTTTACTCTCAGATCATCCATGGAAATACTTCTAAACTATGAAACAAAAAGTGATGGTTGACAAAATAAAAAGCCCTGGTGAGTTAACAAACTAGTGAAGATGTAGGTAAATTCACTATTATCTAAGAGCAATAACAGGAACCAATTATTGAGTTATGTGTCAAAAACACAGAACTAAATGTTAGAAAATATAGTTTGCTTTGTGGTCTGGAGGTTACAGGAGCCAGATTCCATGTGGTCAACTGAGGTTGGAGTCCTGGCCCCAGTGGCCTGAAGCACATGCTGGGTGCATGCAAATGTGGGCCCTAAAATCCAAGCAGGATGAAGACACGGAAGAGAAAGGACTGTGGTTGACTATGCCTCCCTGGGGAGTGCTTTCTTTTCCTCCCTTTCTCCATCTCTGTCTCTGGCTAGTTCACATACTCTCTGGCAATTAAAAAATAAAGAAAGAGGGGCCAGCAGGTGGCGTGGTGGTTAAGGACGCCAGACTCTTGCATGGCCAACCATGGTTTGAGTCCCGGACCTGGTGGCTCGCTTTGTCACTTTCCCTCCCTCCCTCTCCCTCCCTCTCTCTCTCTCTCGCTCACTCATTCTGTCCCTCTCTGGTCAAATTAAAATGAATAAATAAAGTTAAATAAAATAATTCTTGAGAAAAAAAGAAGGAAAATAAAGAAATAAATAAAATGTTAGAAAATATTACATCAAAGAGGGTTGGGAGTTAATCCAAGTTAGAGGGTTCTAAATGGTTGTTTTTTTTCTGAAGGAGAGAGAAGATCCTGAAGGCTAAGCATACTTACTAAAAGAACAGAGTACATATTTTACATACTAGTAAGGAAAAAAGAAGGTGAAACTAAACACAGGGAATACAAAGCATTTAATGATAAAATGATAGCATAAATAAATCCAAACTTGCTGATCAGTACGATAATCCTTAAGAGGTTAAGGGTACTGGATGATAAACCATTTAAATCCAGCTATTTTCGACTCGTAAAACAAAATCCTAATGCAAAGTGACAAAAAGATGAAGCAGACAAGGGTGGAAATACACCCTGGAAATGTTACTGCGGTGAGAGCTTCCATACCTGTGCTGTGAGCACATGAAGGCACAGGCACTTCCTGTATAGAGAGTTATGTCACAGTGATAAAGGGATGCTTTATTAGGGCGTCTAGTGGTCTTTGGCAGGGATGTCCATGGTAATATAACTTCAAAATATAGACATGAGAATGAAGGCTGGCCCGAGGGCACTATGGTTCAACCCTCTGCAAAGGGAGCTGGATCCGACGTGGCTACCGCAGAGTGAATCCTGGCCCCAGTAGCCACACGCGGGGTACACGTGCGTATCTGCCCAGGATCCTGATCAGGTACAGGAATGGAGGACCAGGGATTGCAGTACAACCAGGCCCCACTGGGGGATGATTTCTTTCTCTCTCTCCATCTCTTCCTTTCTCTCATTCACGAGCTCTCTGGCGCTCATAAAACAAAATTAATTAGTAATAAAAATCCATTGAATGACATGAAGGAATTGAAAATCTAAAGCATCGTAAAAGATTGACATGCAAAATAGACAATGAATGAATGAATGAATGAATGAATGAATGACAGAGAGAAAAAGGAAAGAAAGGAGGAAGATTGGAAACACAATTGACACACTTGATCCAATGCATACATACTGATCCCTGTACTCAGCTATTAGAGAATGTAACTTGTTTTCAAAAATACATGGACAAGTACTAGATTACCAAGTGAGTTTACTTACACACATACTGAAAATCACGAGCTATACAGACCACAGAGCCATCTAGTTTAATATCGATAATGTTAAAAAGATATCTTGAAAACCCATATGTTAGGGGAAAAGAAAGGTTTGGTTTGGTTTCTTAGGATTTTGCTATAGGGCACATGTGCTCGCCAGAGAGGAGGACAGAGACACAGAGAGGGAACGCGAGAAATCACCCCTCCCCCACCCCAGAGGGATGGCCATGCCACAATCTCCTCTCCTCTCCTCTCTTCTCTTCTTGGGATTTGGGGCATGCACACACAATGCACTCAGTGTAATTTTCAATCTACTAAGGCCAGGACTCAAACTGCAGTTGGTTTTGTGGGAATCTTGCCACATTAACTATGTCATCTGCTGGTCCTTAGAAAAATTTAAACATTGGACATTTACAGATTAAAAAAAAAAAAAAAGATGAAAATTGGAAACATGTTACAGTTATACACATGTATGTATCAGATGTATACAGATACACTGGAATGCCAGGAGAAATTTTAGATAGGTAGATAACAGAAAAGCTAAGCACCAAATTCAAAATGTTAGAAAATAAAAAACATAATAATCTCCAAAAACAGAAGAAAGACAAAACAAACATATCTCTGGCAGAGTGGCGATGGGGAGAGGGAGAAAAGAAGAGTAAGAGAGAGGGAGGAAGACACAAAGAATCAGCCAAAACCTCACGATTTTAAAGAGTAAAAAAGCATTCATATGGCAGCGATTTTAATCAAAAGACAACACTCTTAACAAATGCATGTAATAAACGTGAAAAGTGAAATAAAACAGGCAATTTTCTAAGAAATAGTTATCAACACAATTCAGAGACATCTAACAAAACCAACTAATTGAGTAGTTGTAAGTTTACACACAACACACACAAATTCCACGATTTACTGATAGTTTTATGAGTTTTAACAAATCTAAAAGCAGCAGATGTCTCAATTTTTATAAAATGTCACAACAGATATTAGAGAAAGAGGGAAATGCTCCAAGTAATTCTATAATGAAGTGGCCTTACTAGGAAAGTCAAATAACAGTGCACGAAAAAAAAAAAATACAGCTTTTCCTTTTTCCGTTCGAGATTTTTTTGTTGTTGAGATTTTTGGTTTTTTGTTATAGGGCATCTGTGCTCATCAGAGAGACAGAAAGTGAGAAATCACCCCAGGGGGTCACACCACAATCCCTTCTCCTTGATTCTCCTCTCAGGATTTTGGGCATGCACACATGCATGCCTGGTATGTTTTAACCCCTGGGTCCGGGATTCAAACCATGGTCGACTACATGGGAGTCCAGCAACATAACTATTATGCCATCTGCTGGTCCCACAGTCTTTCCTTTCTGAGCAGAGACACAAAAGTTCATAGTATAAGATGAGCTAAATGAATTTAGGAATATGTTTTTGTTTTGGTTTTGGTTTGTTTTTGTTGTGGTTGTTTGGCTTAGTGTAATGATGACAATGACATTCTATCCTGTAAAAGTATGCATGTTTTCACTAGGAAATGTATTTATAGCATTCACATATACCCATATGTGCTTTTACATATATGTAAATATTTCATGATTAAAAAATTTTAAAAAAACTTTTAGGTTTTTGCCATAAGGCACATGCGCTTGTTGAAGAGAGAAAGAAAGAAACACCATGAAGGAAAATGAGAAATCACCCCAACAAGGGATGGCCATGACATAATCCTTTCTTCTCCATTCTCCTTCTGAGATTTTGGGCACACATGCATACACACCCAGTGCGATTTTCAAGCTACCCAGTGCAGGATTTAAACCATTGTCGATCATGTGAGCAGTGTCTTAACCACCATGCCACCTGCTGGCCCCCATGATTAAAAATTTTCAAATTCTGAACCAGCAGTTAGCGTAATGGCTATGTCGCTAGACTCCCACATAGTCGACCGTGGTTCGTGTCCTGGACCCGGTGGCTTAAAACTCACACTGGGCGCGTGTGCATACGTGCCCAAGATCCCGAGAGGAGAATGGAGGAGAAGGGATTGCGGCGTGACCATCCCCCCCTGGGGGGTGATTTCTCGCTTTCTGTCTCTCTGTCTCTCTCTGTCTGGCGAACACACGCGCCCTATAGCGAAAATCTCTCCAAAAAAAAAAAAAAATTCAAATTCTATCACTGTAACTGAACACTGATTATCAATATCCAGTAATGGATGTAGACAATTTTAGTGATGAGATTTAGCATATAATCAGATTCTAAACACTAACAATGGCAAGAAAGATTCTTTTAGTTATATGAAATTGTGAATGTCCTCATTGCCCCTAAATTCTGAATTGTGCGCTGATAAATGGTTTAATAGTAAGTTATATATATTTTTATGTATTAAATTTTTTTCATTTGCTACAGGGTTTCTCACTGGAGAAAGAGAGAAAGAGAAAGGAAAGGTGAGAAATCACCTTGCAAGGGGTATGGTTATACTGCAATTCCTTTGCTTCTGTTCTCCTCTCATGATTTTTGGGCATACATGCACACAAGCCCAGCATGTTTTTTGAGTCTGGGTCCAGGACTCAAACAGCACAGTCAGCCATGTGGAATCCAGCACCCCATGTGCTGATTCCAAAATTAACTACCACATCACCTGGCTGCCCCATATTATTTATATATTTTTTACAATAAAAAAATTCTTTAGTAAAAATCATAGTTAATATGAAATTACTAGAAGAAAAATTTTTAAATGAGTAATGAGTGGCAGCCTACTCTCATTGCTTCTATTCAATGATGTTTCAGGAGTCCAGTGCAACAGAACACCAACAGTAGTTAAGCATCAATATTAGTAAGGAAACTTTTCACAAATAATCACACTGTCTATGTAAAACGTTCAGAAGGACTATCAGGTCTCCAAGAGCATTTAGCAATTTGTAAGCTATATGACATTTGATATACAGAAATCAGTAATGTTCTTATGTGTTAATGATTAAAAATTATAAAGGTAGTTGTAAATATATACTACTGATGATAACAAGAAAAACTATGAGCTATCTAGCTATAAATATAATATAAATAAAATTATAAAACACAGAAATATATATAAAGAGAAATAATTTATGAATGAGGAGCTCCAATATCATAAAAGATAGCAATTGTCTTTGAATTAATCTATAAATAATAGCAATTTTAATCAAAACTTCTGCAGACTTCACAGATATTAACCAACCGATTCCAAAATGAATATAAAAGAGTATAAAGACAAAACAAAAACAAGATGACTTAGAAAAACATAGAAAAGTTACTTGTTTTCCTACACGTCAATTCATATTGTAAAGCTACAATAATGAAAGAGAGATAGTATTGGCCTAGTTGTGACAAACCATAAATTTTAGAAACAGATTCACACATAGATGGGAATGACAGCCCATGATGCAGATGTCCTAACAAACTGATGGGAAAATAAAGACTATTAGATAAAGAACATGGATTAGCAGACCAACTATATAGAGAAGGACTAAATTAGAACTCTATCTCATGCCAGACAATAAATTCCAAAGGGATTAAAGCTCTAAATGTGAAAAAAGCAATACATTAAGTTGCTCAAGATAAAAATATAAGACAATATAATAATAGTGCAGAAAAAAATTTCTTGAGACAAAAAGCACAAATTCTAAACGAAAAGATTTAATTGGACTGCATTAAAATAAGAGAAAAAGAAAGCTCCTATGTATCAGAAGGCATCTATAGTCCAAATAATAAGAAGACATATATGCAATGAATATAACTGTAAAGAAATAGTACCTATAGTATAGAAAGAACACCCAGATCAGTGAGGATAGACCCTACCACTCAATAGAGAACTGTCCAACGGGAATGAAGAGGGCAAAATCCCCAAATGACCACAGAAACTATTAAAAGAGGTTCAACTTCATTAGGAATCAAGGACGTGCTTATCGAGTCACTAAGAAATCATTTCCACTGTATCAGACTTGGGTGAAATCCAAAGGCTTGGTGCCTTCAGCAAAGACACCCCAGGACATTCCTCCAACAGCTGAAATTGCCAGCTGTCAACTGGGAAAACACCAGTTAGAACTTTCTCCAGTCATCAATAAACTTGACCCAAAAATCTCCTATATTTCAGGGTGCTTATTCACACATTACAAATGCTTCCCAACCTCTAAATGACCACTCTAGCAAAAGCAAGAGCTGTTTCTTCCAAGCTGACAGGAACGCTATGCTTTCCTTACACAACAGGGCTGCCATGTTTTCCACCCTTCGGTGTTATTGTGCGTGTGCCAATCACACCGACACACTTGGGGAAGTTGTATACAGAGCAGAAAGGTGTCTGTGTGTTGGGGCTGGGGGCATCTTACTTGGAGCAGTCTTCACAAGCAATGTTCCCTGTGGTCTCCTTGATTGTGCGCTCAGAGACAAATGCAGGATATTCAGTATCACAAGGCTCGAGGGTCTGTTTCAATTTCTGGGCTGTAGGGATAAGGAAAGAGAAAAGTTTCTAAAGCAGGCACAGAATCAATATTGTGACTGGCAGCCCACAGCAACTCGGAACACAATTCTGTTTCTGCTGCTCTGTGATTTTTTCGAGGCACAGAAATTATGCATTATTTTCTAATTAGTCAAGTGATTTCATCTGCCAAGCCACTCTATACGCTATAATTCCTCAAGCAGTCGTGTTGGCTTCATCAGCTATCATTTATGCATCGCAAGAATTCTCTACTTTCTGGGACAACATCAGTCACTGGGTCTCTGACCTCAGACTGAGTCAAACTTAGCAGCAACACATATGTGTATCTGAGCAAATGTATAAACTATAAGTTATTCCATATTACAGAGGGTGAGACAAAGGTCATGATACAATTGCATGGTTTTATTATAGAAAGAAAATTGAAATATGAAATAATAAAATACGTAATGTCTTTGAAGCACAGCCATGAGCCAAATCCTACTATTATGAAGCTCTTGGCCAAAAACACACCATGTCTGTTTTAAAGCATTCAAATGACTTTGGTGCACGGAGTAGCACATAGTAGGCACTCAGTCAAGGCGTGGGGTTGATTAAGTTACTTAAACGAGCTATGCCCAGTGGGGAAGACTCAAAACCTAAGTCTCAGTTTTCTTATTTGTAGCCTGAGGGATAAGAAAGTTTCATCAGAAGTTGATGTGATGAGAAAAAAGAAACAATATATGTTAAGTACTTAGTACAGCACCTGGAACGTAACATGTTCTAAGTAAATATCGAATAATAATAGTAGTAGTAGTAGCACCAACCACACTTGTCTTTTTTTTTTTTTTTTTAGGTTTTTGCCAAAAGGTGCATGCACTTATCATGAGGGAAAGTGAGAAATCACCCCCAGGAGAGACTGCCATCCCACAATCCCTTCTCCTCCATTCTCCCCTCTGAATTTTGGGCACACATGCCCATGTGCCCAGTATGCTGCCAGTTCTGGGACTTGAACCGTGGGCGGCCATGTGGGAATCCAGCACCTTAACCACCACCCCACCTACTGGCCCCCACACTAGCATTTTAATGAAGCCATTGGGACAGACAATGATGAGAGTGACTGCAGGACAGCAGCTGAAGGCTCTGATGTAAAAGGGGTTTGGTGCACAACTCCTGCTGCCATTTCTAGCTGATCCCTAGTGTTCTCATCTGTAAATGGGGAGGCTAGTTGTACAGCCACTCCTCACAAGAGGCCTATTCAGTAATAGTTTCACAAAAGAATGCTTATATAAGGGACCTTTAAAAAGTTTAGAGAAAATGTGTTGTGAAAAACCTCTGCTTGGATGGCAAAAAAAAAAAAAAAAGTTATACCAAATAATTTCATGTTTTTCATGAAATTTTTGAAGTCCATTCGTAAGTTCCCATATCCACTGTTTCCAAGTTTTTTGGTTCATGTTTATTCAGAAACACACACACACACACACACACATACACAGCGTACAATTAGAGTTAGAAATCACTTTGTAAGGGAATGGCCATGCCACAATCCTTTCTCTTCCATTTTCCTCTTGGGATTTTGGGCATGCATTCACATATGCCCAGTGTGTTGTAAGCCGCTAAGTCCAGGACTCCACGCGGTCAACTATGTGGGAGCCCAGTGATGTAATCATTTGCACCATCTGCTGGTCCCGATTTACACTTCTAATTTTAAAACTTTATAAGATTTTAGCAAAATGGTGCATAGACAAAGTCTCAAGTTATATTCCGAATACAACTGGCCGGATGCCAGCACATGAGATGTTTTGTAGACATCCATCTGGGATGAAGCTGGCAGGAAGTGAGCCATCAGGGCTACTGCATGCAAAACAACTGTTTGGTAATGACCAAGTAATTGTTGGGTGATCAAGAAACCATGTTCTAAGTGCTGCATCCTGCTATGCTTGCTTCTTATTTATAGGCTATTTTCTGAGCTTTCATTCTTGTGAGGAAATCGGTTGGAGGTTTGGGGTTGAACCATCATTCATCATTTTTCTTACATAAAATCAAAAGAAGTGTGGCCCGGCTGCTGGGATAACAGCTACAACACAGGTGCCCTGCAAGGCTGGAAGCCACAGGCTGACCACAGGTTCGGATCCCTGGACTGGTTTGAAATCATACCTGATGTATGCATGAGCACCCAGGATTCTGAGAGGCTGAAGGGCTGGGGAAAGGGGGTCACGGCATGAAGAGTCCCTATTAAGGGTATTTCTCTTGCATACATGTGGTTTTTATCAAAACAAAACAGACACCAAAAGGAAGTAGAATTTTCAGGAGCTGGTTACTGACATTAAAGGGTGATGTCTGCGGTAACCTTACAGGATGGTTCTGAGGGAAGGGCTGGACTAAAGCATACACAGAGTTCCTGACTACGTGAAGCACGCACATGCACAAACAGCACACCTGCCTGAAACACTCACTGTGAGCAACCTCTACCAGCCACATGCCCGACGCTGGACTGACTGCGCAGGAGCTAAGAGCACAAGTGCCTCAGGTCATCAGGTGGCATGGTGCTTAAGGTGCTGGGCCCCCACATGGTCAATTGTGGTTCGAGTCTTGGACCTGGCAGCTTGAAACTCACACTGGGCACATGTGCACATGTGCCCAAAATCCTGAGAGGAGAATGGAGGAGAAGGGATTGCAGCATGGCCATTCCCCCCAGGGGAAGATTTCTCACTTTCCCTCGCTCTGTCTCTTTCTCTCTCTGGTGAGCGCACATGCAAAATAGCAAAAACCTTAAAAATATAATACAATAAAAGCACAAGTTCCTGTTACTACTGTGTCTCGACAAGTGAGGTTTTGACCTCTCCACACCCTCGTGACCTCGTCAGCAAAATGGGAACAGTACCAAAGTCACATGGTTGAGCATCAAATGAATGATCACCATGTGGCATCAAGCTGGCACGTTGTAGGCTCCCTTTAAATGCACACTCTTGCTGCCTTTGTGACTTCACTGCACATCTGGTTTCATTGTCTCCTTGCACTTTTGGGGGGGAGGTTTTTGCTATAGGGTGTGTACACTTGTCAGAAAGACAGAGAGAGACAGAGAAACAGAAAGTGAGAAATCACCCCCTGGGGGGATGGCCACACCCCAATCCCTTCTCCTCCATTCTCCTCTTGGGATCTTGGGCATGCATGCACAAGCGCCCGGCGTGAGTTTAAGCCACTGGGTCCGGGACTAGAACTGCGGTTGACTATATGGGAGTCCAGTCTCAATTTTCTTATTATTTGTATTCACACCAAGCATGTGTGAATGCATGCTGAAATCCCAAATCTCATGGAGGGTGCTTTCCTACTTTCCTTCTCTCTCTCTGTCTCTTTTGGGCAAGCGCTTGTACCCTCTAGGCAAAATTAAAAAATAAAAAATGAGGGGCCAGCAGTTGGCATAATGGCTCTGTCACTGGACTCCCATGTAGTCAACCGCAGTTCAAGTCCTGGACCCGGTGGCTTAAACTCATGCCAGGCACATATGTGTGTGTGCTCAAGATCCCGAGAGGAGAATGGAGGAGAAGGGATTGTGGTGTGGTCATCTCCCCCGGGGGGAGGGGGGGGATTTCTCGCTTTCTGTCTCTCTGTCTCTGTCTTTCTGGTGAGTGCATGTGCCCTATAGCAAAAATCTCTCTATATTTTTTAAAAAATAAATAAAAATTAAAAATGAAACAAAAATGTAGTACACACTAGCATAGGTTATAAGCAGATCTTGCACAAGCAAGCCAATGTCATAAACAGACCTGATGGAGGTTAATAGGGAAATGTATTAACAAACGCTGTGGGCCAGATGCTCTTCTGCTTCGTACATATTAATTCATTTAACAGTAAGACATGACAAAATGAAAAAAACAGACTATGAAGTAGAATCAACTGTCATCTCTGTTTTGTAGAGAGAGCAGAAGAGAAAGCACTGAAATAAAGAACCCAGATTCATCCAGTAAGTCATGTGCTACAGCCAAAACTGAAGCCCAGGCCACCTGGCTCTAGCAGGTATGATTAATTTCTCTGTGAAGTCTGGCCAACAGTCAACAAGGCAGAAAGGTTCTTTGGGTCAGGCAGAGATGGGCAACACACATGATCACATAAGCCAGATCATCGCATCATCTCTAACCTAACTGTCCGGACACCGAGCCCAACACTCTCTGTGATGAGACTCATTTGGGTCTGATGCGTTCTGGAATTTCTTCTCCTCTGACAACTGTCAGGTACTCATAGTAACGTGGTGATAAACCTTTGAGACTCTCTGCAGCGTGAATATAAAGATCGGCTGGAAGTTGCTTGATGCATTTTAGGGAAGCATGAGCTAGGATATAAAACCAGGGTATCATCGTTTTTCTTCATGCATACGATAGAGTGCCGTGTGCACTCGTGAGCATGAGAGAGCAGGGAAGTCAGGGAACAAGGAGCACCCTTCCCAGTGTGGTCCCACCATGGTCCCCTTCCTCCAGACTTCCAGCCTATCAGATCCTGGGCACACACATGCCTCCCAGGTATGTTTTGGGCTGACCAGGCTGGGGATTTGAACTGTGGTTGCCTTGTGGAATCTGGCTTCTCTTGAGCAATGGATTACCATCGTAGCACAAAACTTGGCGTGGCCACTTTTAATCTGAACAGGGTTTAATAGGAAGACCTCTCCTAGTCTAGAAGGCAATGGGAAACACCACATTCTTGTGCCAGTCACTCTTCTCTATCTGTGGAATGTCTAAGCAACAGCCAAGGCTTCCAGCAATCTCTTGGGCACTGTTTTGACTCACAGGGGTTCAAAACTCACTGTCTTGCAAAGGTATAGGTACTTAAGGGCCATGGAGCTTAGCTTGGCCAATTCCTCGTGTGGCCGGAAAGGAAAACTGAGCCTTGGAAAGCAGACATGGCCTGTGTTTAATCCTAAAATGAGTGACCCTCGGGGTCATCATTTACTTAAACAGGAACGATCACCACAGCCTTTGCAGCTGGTGCTCACTTAGCATTTCCTGTGTGCTAAACACAGTGCCAGGCCCTTTGTACAGAGAATCCTTACTGCCCCCTGATGGGTAAGGTCCTGCAACCATGCCACATTCCAGAGGGAGAAACTGAAGCTCAGAGAAATTGAGACGCCCACCCAGACTCACATGGCAGTAAGCGGTGGAGTCCAGATGCAGACCTGGGCAGTCGCATCCTGCAGCCCTCTTGGTGCCATCACACCACCCCACGGCCCATCCCCGGCACGCTGGCTGCCCAAAGCTCGAGCCCGCATGCTCTGACGCGAGCTCACAGGGAAGCGGCCAAGGGCGCGTGCGTACCACTGAATATCTTTAATTTTCCCTTAGCAACGCATGTCCCTGCTGAGAATAACAGACTGGTGCTCACAGTAATTACGTGCAGACAATTGGGAAAGAATACATTTGCCATTTGAAAAGCCTTCCTCTCCCTTTGTCTCTGTGAATGCTCCCGTCCAGACCGGGTGCCAGCAAGCCCCCTTCTCTTTGTGTTACTCTGCCCAAATGATACCTTTGTGATCGTCAAGCAGAAACGGGCTTCCACAGTTGCCTTCATTAAGGAAATGAAGCAAAATAAACAGTGTAATTATGGATTCCACTTTTAGCTGAAACAAAGATCTATGCCTCAGCTCAGGGTCTTTATCCATGGAGGGGATGGTACATTTAGAATGAGGAAAGCTTGGAAATCAGCATCTTTATGGTGCTTAAAACTTCTCCCTCCTTAACAGAGGGGTGCTGCTTTCACCACTAGGTATGGCCCCGGCACACAAAGGAAGGCCTCAGGATGTGAACCTGGGACCTCCCCATATGGCCCCAGCTTTATGGAGCATCACAATTGCATTACTGTTGCATCCCCATGGCTGGCCCAAACAAGCTCTTTTTTTTTTTTTTTTTTTTTTTAATCTTGCCAGAGGGCACATGTGTCTGTCAGTAAGAGACAGGGAGGGAGAGCAAGAAAGCACCCCCCATGGG
Organism: Tupaia belangeri chinensis; assembly: GCF_000334495.1. Lineage (NCBI taxonomy): Eukaryota > Metazoa > Chordata > Mammalia > Scandentia > Tupaiidae > Tupaia > Tupaia belangeri. The sequence goes on from NW_006159553.1 coordinate 699,603, forward strand.
ACATGTCATGCATTAATCCCTCGCTGCAATTCCTTCTTGTTTGGGTTTGGGTACACACACACATGTGCTTGGCATGTTTTACAAGCCACTGCATCCAGGACTCAAACCCCATGGTCAGCCACGTGAGACCCTGTTTGTTTAACTACCAAGCCATGGGCTGGCCCAGAGACAAGGTCTTTCTACTGTCTGTGGGAAGAAGGTTTCACAGTCTGGCAGTGAAGTGAGATGACCTGTTTAAATGATCTACTAAGGGTCTTTTTACAAAGGCTGCCTGGGACCAGCAGGTGGCGTGGTAGTTAAGGCACTGGACTCCCATATGGCCAACCATGGACTGGGTCCTGGACCTGGCAGCTTGAAACTCATGCTGGGTGCATATGTGAGCATGCCCGAAATTCTAAGAGGAGACTAGAGGAGAAGGAATTGTAGCATGGTCATCCCCCCGTGGGGTGATTTCTCACTTTTCCTGTCTCTGTCTCTCTCTGGTACACCTCCTATGGCAAAACCAAATGAACAACAACAACAAAAAAAGGCTTCCTGGGACTAGCAGTTTGTGTAATGGTTATGTTGCTGGGCTCCCATATAGTCGACCACGGTTCGAATCCCGGACCCAGTCGCTTAAACTCATGCCGGGCGTGTGTGTGTGTGTGTGCCCAAGATCCCGAGAGGAGAATGGAGGAGAAGGGATTGAAGTGTGGCCCCCCCCCCAGGGGGGTAATTTCTCACTTTCTGTCTCTCTGTCTCTGTCTCTCTCTGTCTCTTTCTGGTGAGCACATGCGCCCTATACCTAAAACCTCTCCAAAAATAAAAAGGCTTTCTAAGACAGAAGCAGATAAGCATCATATTATTCCTTTTAGCAGAAATCTAGAAGACTGTAGGTCTAGCTGTGTGTACAGGAGTTGTTGCAATGTCTCAAGCCAGCGGCATGGCTCCTTACCCTGTAACACACAGGGCAGCACCCCACTGCTCAGCGGTATCACTAAACCTCATGTCTGCAAAGTCCTTATCCTCCTCTCTCATCATTGTCCCCCATCCCAACCCCTCAGTGTAGACCTGGGCTTCCCAACAGCACTGCTGACATTTGGGGTTGGATCGTCATTGTGGGAACTGTCCTGTGTGCTGCGGGACGTGTAGCAGTGTCCCTGGTCCCCGCCCCACTAACTTCCAGTAGCAACCTCCCACCCCCAAGTGCTAACAACCAACAATGTCTGCAAGACAACACCATGCCCCCTACTCATCCCCAAGGGAACACGGCTGGTCTAGGCGAAGACCACCGTGCCCGGCCCCGAGCACAAATTCAAGCCTGCATGGTGAATCTGGAAGACCCAGACAAGAGTGCGGGTGGGCGTCGGTGGTGGCAGGTCACGGGAAAGAGAGACGTATCAAGGGAAGAATGAGGACAGTGGAGGCTGCTGTGAAGGAGGGGAGGCATCTTCACTGGGTGTGACGAGGAATGCCAAGCAAACCCCTGAAGACCACCTGCTTGCTGGCCTCAGCAGGAGCACGTTTTTAGGAACTACGCAGGTATCTCAGCCAATACCCCCCGTCGCCCAAACCCGGAGCCAGAAGTTGAATATTCCTAAACCAAAGACTCTCTTTAATACATAAGGACATGCAATGAGACGATGAAAATTAAGTCTCTCCCTCCCCCATGACCCGGGTTATCTCCTCTAAGGAACAGCCATGGCTTCCATCCCAGGTTTGGTATGTCACACTGGTACATAAGATGTGTCACCACCATTTAAAAAAAAAACAACAGGAATGATCGCATACTACACACACCGTTCTTAGGCTTTTTTTTTTCACTTGATATATCTATAAATATCATCACATTATTACAAACATTTGTCTTGTCTTTTCTTTTTTTTTGAATGGTTACCTGAGATCCTATTTGGGGGGATGTTTTCATTGGGCTTGTCCTAAAACATTGGCTACTTGAAACAAATGGAATGGCTGTATACAGTAGGTGGTGTGTCTATATAATAACCCCTAGGGGAAGAGTAAAATGATCAGATGTAGGTTTATAAGGGCGAGTGTAACAAACAAAAACAGGGGGGCTGTCCACTCACTTGGCCCGAGACGTCAGCACTGCCTATCGGCTTTCTATGAATGAGCCTGTGCCGCACACGACCTCAAAGCCAGCCGGGAGGACGATGGGTGCGTGCCTTCACTACTGGAGGGAGCCTGTGGAAATGGTGTCAGACCGGATGGTGTGGCACCAAGCGTGACGCAGGGCTTTTTGCTGACAGAGCTGAAAAAGCATCCCTTTGTCCTGGGTAGGGTGACACCAGCACAGCCCTGAAGAGAAGCAGCCCGTGGCTCTGAGCCAGGAACCAGACACCAGCGGCTGAGGCTTACCTTTAGCTGTCATATCGGAGTGCCACCAACTGCAGAGGTTAAATTCCACCAGGAACCTAAACAGACAAGGGGAGTCCAGAGTTATTCGGTTACCCTTGCCCGGAATGGAGCAGACAGTCTGTGCAAACCAGCACTGCTCCCCATGTTTCAAAGAACATCACAATTCAGAGAGGTGCAAACCGATTCATTTGCACCAGACCTCATCTTATTTGTGAAAGGCTGTTTTATCACCCAGGCCAGGCAAATCCTGAAATTGCATTTACTTCAACTCGAGGACTCGTAGCTGAAAAAGATCCTGCAGTAGAGTCCAAAACAGCTCACCCCCTCGTTATTCACTCGGTCCTATTCCAGTTCGAGTCCACAGAAAAGAGTATGTTTTAAAAGGACTTTTACTTTGCTCAGAAATATGAGGGGATTTCTAAAAGCTCATGGAAAATGAAATTAAAGTATAAATTAACTTTGCAAAAAGCATTCCGAATGCCATATGTAGTTTTTTTCATACTCTGCATTTTCCATAAACTTTTTGAAGACCCCTAGCTGCATGCCTTCCTGTATTTAAACTCTGCTCTGCAGTGATAAAGCAAGTTTTCAAAATGTATAATGCAACTCAGACTTGTTTCAGCCTGTGTGTGTGTGTGTTTATATGCACGTGTGTGTACACATGTGTGCGTGTGCAGGGGAGAAACTTCTGTGAAATTAGGTCATTGTACAACTTCATAAAAATTAAAAATTCTCAAATGCTAGTAAAGAGGGCAAGGCTAATATAAATTGTCCTCTAAATGAATGGAGATAGATAAAAATCCAGACATTCATTCAGGCTTGTGGCTACTATCCGTAGCAGCTTCTTCTCAATCGAAATCCCACTTCTATCTGTTAACGTATTTTCTCTGTCTCTGATGTGTATGGAGAACTTACTCTTCTCACTTGAATTATAAATGTTGCTAAAGTAATGGAAACTATGTTAAAGCAACGAAGAGGACAATGTTTATTTACCAAATGACAAGTAGTCTGCCTTAAACCCACGGAACTGGAGCCTTTGCAGGAGAAAAGAATAAGGGAGTTTGGTGCAATTTAAAAGGTCTGGTTTACAGGCTTGCCCAGGATATTCTCCTCCTTCGTGTGACACAGTCCTTTTGTAATGTGTCCAGTATCTGTTCTGGAAGTCGAACCTTCCATCTCCTGTCATTTCAAGTCTGACACAAATGAAGACGGTACGGAACGTCCTAAATACAGGACCGTAACTGGATGGGGTCAACAACTCACACCTGACAGAAGCCCCCGGTCCTAGCTGAGGGCTGCTCAAGTCTCTGCTCCTGCCACACCCACACACCCAAAGCAGCAGAGTGGATGGCCCCTGCCCACAGCCCACCCAGGCTGCACTCCAAACAGCCAGACATCCATGTTAAATTTAACACTAACCACATTAAGTAAATTTGGTTTGCGTATTGCAAGCTGTTAGTCTGCTAAACAATGACAGAAGGGCGTGCGGAGTGATCATGAATAACTTAATAAGAGAGTATTTCGGTCTCGAGGGTCAATATTTCAAGATGTTCAGTCGGGTTATCTCAGAGTAGGAGGACTCTAATGGTTATTGAAAGCACTGAGGCGCAGTCTCCCAACTCATTTTATAACATGAAAAAAAAAAAAAAAAAACTAATACTTCTCCAGAAACGAGAGCGAACTGTACTTACAAGACAAGTTCTGTCATTATCCATTTTACAGCAGAGAGGAAGGCATTGTAAGGCTGCAAAGAATTCCATTCATTAAAAACAAGGTATCACACACGAAGTTTGCAGTTTAACTCCAGGTTTTACATAAAGACAATGTTATTCTTCGGGAGAGATTAATATCATGTTAAAAAACAGTGACATTCTAGCTCAAGGAAGAAAATGGTTGGATACTGTATCGCAAAACTAACATTTTAAAACTTTGAACTCCCCTGTAGCGAGATGTGATTTACAAGTAAAATAAACATGATCTAATGCAAGGGTTATCACTGGGAGGAAAACGGAAGTTCAGCAAATGATGCTTAAACCTTTACCCTCTAGGGGCTAATATTTCACAGCTGAATGCTGAGGGTCTGGAATTATAGAACTAATCTCAAATGGTAATGCACAGGCCTGCCCCTTGGAGAGGTGATTCTCTGTTCTCCATCACTGTATGTCATTCATCAAAACAAGCAAAAATTGCATAGCCTTGCTTTTCACACCATCCAGAATGATGTAGGTTTTAAGCTGCTTTTTCCTCACACTTACCTATCTGGACTTAAAAAAAAAAATAACCATATAAACATATGATTTTTTATCCTTGAAGAAAATCCCTTTCACTCTATAAAAGAAGGCATTGACAGCCTAATCTTTATTTCAGAATATTTTAATTTAAAAAAGCAGCTGGATTGCTTACCCTGTGATATTTCCTATGTGGATAATTCAATTTCCTGAATTCTGGAAAACACCAAGTCTTCCCCTCAGTTGGTTCTTTGTACCTAGGTATGCCAGATATGTGAGTGGCTTGTGAACCGGAGAGACAGGCGGTGACACTGGCCAATCCTGGGCTCCAGGTGTCAGGTCTGGAATAATCTCAGGGCCTTTTGTGGTTGCCTTTAGGTATGGGAAAATCGCAGTGCATGCCAAATCCTGGCTTCTGAAGCCATGGCTGCTTAATCCTACCTGTGAGCATTGTAATGACAAGACCTGGAACTAGGAATGGGGGCACTTTCCAGTTTTAAATAAAACATGGACAGATTTATCTACCCCCGCCCCCCATCATTCTCGAAACTTTCCTGTTTCAGGCCAAAAAGTGAGCGAGCAAAACAATGAGAGGGAACCCTGGGAGTTGTTCTCAGCCACGCAGACCTCAGACTTCATCTGTCTGTGGCCCTGGTGAGACAATGCTTTAACGTTCCGTGGATCGGAGGGCGTTGGCCTCAGAGTTAGGATCAGATAAGGGTGTGAACCTGTAACTATTTTCTAACACCTATCACCAACCTTGCAGTCCCACAGGTTTGCTTTCACATGCTACAGTTTGAAAAACACTCATCTGTCCTTCAAAATGTCTGGGCGCTAAGACTATTGTACAATTCTGCGTCGTTCTAACTTCTGGATGGGGAGTGTGGGTCAGAAAGAGGAGAGAATGAATAAAGGGATTAGGGGTGTTTTGGAGGTTGGGGTGGGGAGAGGTACCAGGGCCAGAGGAAAGGCACTCAAGCATGCTATGCCAGACATTGGTTCAATATATGAGCAAACAAAAGGATTATGTAAATGCAGGATTAAAAAATTTAAATGCACATTATCATTCGAAAGGAAAAAGCCATTGAGCCCTTAAGCCTAATGATGGAAACACATCTTGGGAACATTTTAAGTCTGGAAATATTCATGCAAAGGGTAGGAGGGTTGCGTTTAGAAAGACATGGTAAGTTTCATTAACATGTGATTTTCAAAACATCCAGCTTCTAGTTGCTTCTCTTTTCAGGTCTGAATAATTTTTTGCTCGCTCAGTGTGGGAGAACTGTGTTAAACATTTGATTTTTCTTTTTTTTTTTTTTAGTTTTTAATATATTCAATTGCTGTCTATCATTACAGATTGTAAAAATAAATTTTGCCAGTGTGAATACACTGTATATTAGTTCAGGTAAAGATCTTATCATACACATGGTTATCAACAGATAATTTTCCCATTTTTGTGTCCTTTAAATGGATTGCTTTTTACCCCCAGACTCCTCTTTTTAAATAATTCTTTTGTAAGACCGCATATCTGCAAATGAAAAGGTGCCTAGTTTTTCAAACCAAAGTGGCTTTTAAATGTGTTTCAAACCAAATGTTAGGTTGGCTTTTGATATCTACAACTGACAACACTGTAAATGTTGTATTTATCAGATGTACTAGATTACCTAGAGGGGCTCAACTATATTTTTTTGCTGTGTTTTTAGGTAATTGGTGGTCACACATGTTGTGCACGCTGCAAACCATATCTTTAAACTGGGAGTAAACCCTAACAGCCCATTTCTGTCCCTCAAAGCCAGTTTCTGATGACACACTATTGTGTTGATTGATCCTTTAGGTGACATCATCTGCAGGCCAGCACCAGGGAGATCGATGCTGAAACCTGGCAGCTGCAAGATGAGGGAAAAGCAGCTATGATGAAAATGTGAATGATTAGGTCAGGAAAGTCATGACGGGTTTTTCTATGCAAAAATGTGTCATGACCTTCCCGATGACCCAGGAGCTCGGAGACAAGAGCTCTACCGCTGAAACCAAAGGAGGCTTTCTGCTGAGCAAAACCAGGTTCTCTTCTATAGAAGAATGAGGAAGTCAACAAAACCGTCTCTCTTTCTCTCTGATCCACCAAAAGGGGGCTGCTGCATTAATTCATCAACTATTTTAGACCTGTGTTTTACTCATATCCTCACTAGAGTTTGACTTAGAAGTGGTTTTTCTTCATGAGCGAAGTCGAGGAATACTGTCACACGCTCATGGTTCTGAAATGGAGATGTCTTGCCGCACAGAGAGAAAGAGGCGGGCTTACGTCCAGGAGACGGTGGGCGCCATCGCTGCTCTCCTTGTTGGCTCTGCACATGGCCTGGTAGTCGTAAAGTGTGATCCTGCAGGGAAGAAGGAAGGGCTTCACTGAGCAGAAGGTGCAGGAAGAAAACGCTGCTGCATCTCAGCCTCCCAACAAGGCTCTCCAACCTCCTGCCCTTCCCTCTCCCCACGTGAGTCCCAGAAACCAGAACTGCTCTTCCCCAGGGCAAGTCACAGAAACTGGAACCCCCTCCCCCAGAAGCTAGCTGTAAACGCGGAAGTTAATACCTAGACTTCCCCTGCCTTTCTCTCTAGGAGCTGGACATGAAGGAATTCCCTGACCTATCTTTGCCCAACTACAGGCTATAAGACCCTCGTTCTGGAGGAGCCCTGCCCACACCTGGACAAAGGAGGGCCCACAAGGACCTCAACAGACAGGACTTGCTGGGTTCCCCCTCTGTCCAATCACAACTCCACACAGCTGTCCACTTTTCATTAGTTCTAAGCATAAAAATGAACAGTTTTCCTTGTGTCTTTGGGTCTTCATTCTGAAGGCTCTTGGGTCACATAAAAGACAAAAAAATTAAATGTCACCAGTGGGTAAATGTACTTGCTGGAAGGAGGAAGGGGTAGGGAGAGAGTGAGAGAGAGAGATAGAGAGAAAGCACCCTCTTCCCCATGAGGTATGGTTACCCCACAGAGGTCTCCTCCAGCTCTCCACATTCTTCTGGGATTTGGAGAATGCACGCACATGTACCCAGCATGTTTCTTAAGCCGCCGAGTCCAGGACTTGAACTACACAGTCGGCCATGTCCAATCAGCCACCTTAAGCACTACACCATGGTCTGGACCCACATACAACTTCGATTCAATAAAACTGCTATGCAGCTCTCTTGTTAACCTGCCTTTCACTACAGGAGTGACCCGTGCTGCCCCCATCGCGGCTGCTATCATCAAGTCACCGAGTCCGACACAATGCAGACTTAACTAGGAGTAACAAACAAGGGACACAGCAAAGCCCAGGACAGGAGACAGAGTCCCGTCCTCCCTGGAACTTGAAGAATGAAAGAAATATGAGGGGGGCCAGCAGGGGGCGTGGCGGTTAAGGGTGCTGGACTCCTACGTGGCTGACTGCAGTTTGAGTCCTGGACCTGGTGGCTTGTTTTCTCATTTTCCCTTTCTCTCTCTCTGTCTCTCTCATCAAATTGAAAAAAAAAAATAGCAAAAAAATTTTTTTAAACATTTATAAAAAAAGAAGATTGGGAAGAATAGAAGGTAGAGCGGGGAACCCCTTAACGTGGTGAAGCAGTCATCTGGTCCAAACAAGGATGGTCTGCACGGACCAAGATACTCCACAGAGAATCTGTTGTTCTGCAGTGGGTTCTGGGCCCTGGGGGGGAACCTGCGTGGGCCATGTCTCCAAGGTCAAGGACAGGTGCAAAAGGCTTCTGTGGGATAAGCAGGGGCAGGATCTCATCTCTCTCAGGCGGAGGAAGTCGGCTTGGATCGAGATAAGCTTGCACGTTGATGACCAGGGAAGCCAGCTGACTCAGTGGCCCCAACCTCTACCCCTCACTGCTGCCTCCACATGGCGAGTGTAGTTTTACTTTCGAAAACAGCATCGTTTTGAAACAGGAAAGTGGACATATTTTTCTCCACTGGTGATAAAAGTTTAGCTCTTTTCCCAAAGAAGGCTTTTACTCAGTTGTAAAAATATTTTACTTCGTAACTGTTCAAGGTTTTTTTTTTTTTTTTTGAGAGAGAGAGATTTTTGCTATAGGGCACATGCACTTGCTAGAGAGATAGAGACAGAGAGAAAGCGAGAAATCACCTCTCAGGGGATGGTCACATTGCAATTGTTTCTCCTCCATTCTCCTTTTGAGATTGTGGGCAAACACACACACACACAAACACACACACACACACACACACACACACGCATGCCTGGCACGAGTTTCAAGTCACCAGGTCCAAGACTTGAATCACAGTCAATCACGTAGAAGTCCAGAGCCTTCACCACTACACCACCTGCTGGCCCCAATCTTTTCTCTCTCTTTCTTTTTTTATCTTTTTTTTTTTTGACATGTTTTTACTATAGGGCACATGTGCTCGCCAGAAAGATAAAGAGAGACAGAGAGACAGAAAGCAAGAAATCACTCCCCAGGGGGTATGGCCACGCCACAATCCCTTCTCTTCCATTCTCCTCTCAGGATCCTGGGCATGCACGCACACGTGTCTGATGTGAGTTTAAGCCACTGGGTCCAGGACTCAAACCATGGTCAACTATATAGGAGTCCAGTGACATAGCCATTAGGTTATCTGTTGGTCTCTCTTTTCCTTTTTACAAGGGCATTCCTCCACCATGATGGCCCCATAACCATGACCTAATCTAATCCTAAATATCTCCCAAAGACCCCTGACTGCAGTTTGAGTCCTGGACCTGGTGGCTTGTTTTCTCATTTTCCCTTTCTCTCTCTCTGTCTCTCTCATCAAATTGAAAAAAAAAAATAGCAAAAAAATTTTTTTAAACATTTATAAAAAAAGAAGATTGGGAAGAATAGAAGGTAGAGCGGGGAACCCCTTAACGTGGTGAAGCAGTCATCTGGTCCAAACAAGGATGGTCTGCACGGACCAAGATACTCCACAGAGAATCTGTTGTTCTGCAGTGGGTTCTGGGCCCTGGGGGGGAACCTGCGTGGGCCATGTCTCCAAGGTCAAGGACAGGTGCAAAAGGCTTCTGTGGGATAAGCAGGGGCAGGATCTCATCTCTCTCAGGCGGAGGAAGTCGGCTTGGATCGAGATAAGCTTGCACGTTGATGACCAGGGAAGCCAGCTGACTCAGTGGCCCCAACCTCTACCCCTCACTGCTGCCTCCACATGGCGAGTGTAGTTTTACTTTCGAAAACAGCATCGTTTTGAAACAGGAAAGTGGACATATTTTTCTCCACTGGTGATAAAAGTTTAGCTCTTTTCCCAAAGAAGGCTTTTACTCAGTTGTAAAAATATTTTACTTCGTAACTGTTCAAGGTTTTTTTTTTTTTTTTTGAGAGAGAGAGATTTTTGCTATAGGGCACATGCACTTGCTAGAGAGATAGAGACAGAGAGAAAGCGAGAAATCACACACACACACACACACACACACACACACACCGGGGGGATGGTCACGCCGCAGTCCCTTCTCCTCCATTCTCCTCTCTGGATCTTGGACATGCACACACACGTACCCAGCGTGAGTTTTAAGCCACTAGGGTGGCACTCAAATGAGGTCGACTATGTGGGGGTCCAGCGACGTAACCATTATGCCATCTGCTGATCCCTGTTCAAGGCATTTTAATTGCTCATCAACAACTTCCCAAAGTCAAGGTGAATGGCACTTTCTGGTAGCACGTTAGAGAGTTCAGGTGGAACCAGCACCTCATCCCATACTCGAAACCAAAGGAGACGCATGTCCCCAGCCTGCCCTTCAGTATCCTTCTCACTGTTCCTGGCCACCCAGAGGACAGATGCTTAAAGTCCAGCCTGAGTCACACACCAGCTGCCAGATGGGATTTTAAGCACTTTAACATATTCGCTTCTAAATGATTGGATGGGAGTCTCCCTGCAGGAATTCCTTTCTAGAAGAGTAAAGCGCTCAATGTCAAGTGTACCAGAACAGGCTCTGTGCAGTGAGACGGGTGCCGCTCTGACTCCTACCTACCCTGCTCCTGGCACGGCACCCGGCGTGGAGAAGCATTCAGTTTCCAGAGGCCTAGTGCATGAATGATTGACAGGCTGCACCAATCTAGACTAGATGATGACACAACTGTGACCAGAGGGGTCACATGTGGTGTGACTCGGAGGCCTCTGTCTCTGGACAGTACACTGGAGACGTGATGGGTGAATGGATTCAGCACACAGCCACTGGTGGGTACTAAGTAGAAAACCGGCCACATACGATCAAATTGAGACGCAAGCCAGCTCCCGACCCGCAGCTCACAGCATCCTCGGGCGGCAGAGCCCGAAGGCCAACCAGTGGTCAGACAACCTCCCAGCCAGTCCCAAGGCCTCTCCTTCATCAGCGTACATCTTCCCTGTCCCCTGGCTTTGTTCCAAGCAGCTTTTTAAATGGAAACACAGGAAGACCGTGACCCAGCCACACACTAGGCTGGGGGAAGCCCCCACACTACCCTAGGCCCAGGGAACAGCATGGCCTCAATCACAGATCACAGGGCCAACTCCAATCCTTCCCTGACTGGCCCATGTGCCAGCATCCCGGTCTTCATTCCCCAGGAGACTTTCATTCTTATTTTAATTTGCCAGAGTGTCCACATGCTTGCCAGTGAGAGAGAGAGAGAGAGAGAGAGAGAGAGAGAGGAGAAAGCTCCCCCTCCCACTGCAATCCCTTCTCCTCCTTTTCTCCCTTTCGGAATTTTAGCCACAGTGCACATGTGCCCAGGATGTTTCTCAAGCTATCGGGTCCTGGACTCAAACTGCATGACTGCTCCTGCAGGATCCAGTTCCTTAACCACAGGCCATGGGCTGGTGTCTCAGAGGAGACTTCTACAGGTGGCCCTGCACGGGCTTTCTAGGATTTGACAAGCATCGGTATTCTTTCCTTTTGCCCCACTGTGTCTGCACTGAAACTTGTGGCAGAGGCAGGCGCAGGGCAGCATGGGCTTGGGCAGGTTGTTCATCCTCTCTGGAGGCTTCATTTTCTCCCTTGTGAAATGATTCAGAGATGTCCTGAGAGTTAAACCACCAGAACGTGACAGCACACTGAAATACGCTATGCTGTGCTAGCCTTGTTAGGACCCTTACAACAGAAGGCCTCATTTCACTGTTAAGAGTTCAGGCTCTTGGACCAGCAGATGATGCACGGGTTATGTTGCTGGACTCCCACATGGACAACCGTGATTCGAGTCCTGAACCCAGCAGCTTGAAACTCACGCCAGCCATGTGTGCTCAAGAGCCCAGGAGGAGGAGAATGGAGGAGAGGGGATTGTGGCATAGCCCTTCCCCCGAGGGGAGATTTATTTCTGAATTTCCTTCTTTATTTTTGGAGAGGGTTTTTTTTTTTTTTTTTTTTTTTTTTTTTTTTTTTTTTTTTTTTTTTTTTTTTCTTTTTGAGCCATTT
>NW_006159553.1:711732-731557 GCF_000334495.1 Tupaia belangeri chinensis
CTTGAACCATGGTCGACTACAGGGGAGTCCAGCGACATAGCCATTATGCCAACTACTGGTCCCCTGACTTTCCCTCTTTCTCTTGATCTCTCCCCACAAGTACATGCACTCTAAGGCAAAAACCTCTTACGGGAAAAAAAAAAAAAAAAAGGTGCTCAGGCTCTTAAAAGTACACTGTTCCTGAAGACCCAGGGACGGCATTGAGATGTAATGGTTCAAGTGCTAGCTTTCAAGTCAGCAGCACTGAGTTCAGATTGTACCCTGTCCACTTATAACAGCATTTTCTTTTTAAAAATTCTCTTGGTGCCTCAGGACCAGCAGTTAGCATAATGGCGATGTCGCTGGACTCCCACGTAGTCGACCGCAGTTCACGTCCCGGACCTGGTGGCTTAAAACTCACGCCAGGCGCATGTGCGTGCATGCCCAAGATCCCGAGAGGAGAACGGAGGAGAAGGGACTGCAGTGTGGACATCCCCCAGGGGGTTGATTCCGCACTTTCTGTCTCTTTGTCTCTCTCTGTCTGTCTGGCGAGCGCACGCACCCTATAGCAAAAACCTCTCCAAAAAAAGAGCCTCTCTTGGTGCCTCAATGTCCTATCTATGAAATGGTGAGAAGACGGGTACTATGAGGGTGGTCATGACGATGAGAGATTATCCAGGTACGAGTTTAGCAAGGTGCCTGGCCCACGCGAAGCATCAGCAGGAGGGAGGGATGCAGCTGCTGTGAATATTAATATGAGGAGTCTTCAAAAAAAAAATCTCATGGGAAATGCGGATTATGAAAAAAAAACTATCCCCAGATGTAAAAATAACATGTTTTTGCACCAAAATAAACTCATATTTCAATTCCATTTTTCCATGAACTTTGGGAAGTTGCCTCATATGTTTTTTATTGTCACTAATAATTAATGGGATGGTGTTTAATGCAATGGGACTGTATCCAGATTTGACCCAGCTGGATGGAGGATGACAAGACTCCAGGTTTTCTTAGCCTATTGGCACCATCGTATGCAGGGAAAAATTCATGCTTGTTACCACAGTACAAAGTATCTTCAGAGGCTGTGCTGGGGTTACCAAGGGATGATGCAGGAACTTCGGTCCATGGGCTTCTTAGCCAAGAACCATGATAACCACGCCAATGCCTATTGAACCTATTCAGCAGCCAGATGCAAGGTACTCTGCTATGCACAGCCCTGCGGGACAGAGTCTAATCATCCCCATTTCAGAGGGGCAAACCAAGCCTGAGCCAGCCAGAACATGCCCAAATTCACACAGCTAACAGTGTGGAGCCAGGAGTTTTTGATAGTTGGGTGCCAAGCTGAATCGAATTTATCCTGCTCTCTGCACAGAGGCTGGCTCTGCAGGATTCTAGGAGCTGCTTAGAATTCAGACCGGTGTCCCATCCCATGGTCTGGGAGACTCAGAAAATACTGCCCAAGATAAGGTCTCCCATCGCAAGGGAGGAGCAACTCTCAGCCCAAGCCGAGGGGCTGCTGAGGGGTCACCGGGTCACGCCAACCAGCTGGCTGGGCTTGTGAGAAAGCAGCTTTTGCTATGGTAACCGGCCTGACAGGCAGATGGCAGGAACTCAGGATTCTCCTTGGCTCTGTTTCAAAGGCTCTAGCTTGCGAGTGTGGAGGCCAAGCAAAATTGCTCTGGGGCAGCCCCCAGGCCAAGGTTCCTGTCTTTCATTTGCAGGAGGAGGCTTTCCAGATACCATTGCCATTGAGAAGGTTAGGAAACCAGCCTTCCCTGTCTTCTCCGCACTTAGACAGCTTTAACTAGATGGTGCAGAGAGAGAGACTTCCAGATTATTACCCTTTTTGAAGTGACTCTGTTACTGTTTGAAATAACTCCATTTTGTGGCTACCTGGATCCTGTTGGGCTGATTATAGTTAAAGAACATGATAATTGCCTGCTGTCATGTGGCTCTAAAATAAGCCCTGGGAGTCCTGCCCAGCCCAAGAGTGGTGCACGGCACCGAGCAGCGGGAGTGGATCCCCCATGACATCACCGCCAGGCCACTTCAACTGTGGGCCACTGTGATGATGTCATCATTAGCAGCCCTGCACTCCCCAGAGAGATCACTTTGGAACTTCAAGGGCAGGGAGGGACTCTGAAGGAGCAGCTCTGTGCAAGGCTAAGGGAGCCCTGGCCACCCCACAGCCTGTGCTGGTTAGAAGCTTGGACGGCAGGCTTGTGACATTAGGACGTGTTTAATTAACACCATTCGGCTCCTGCTATTCTTTTCCAAGGAGACAAAAATCACAACCAAGAAAAATATTTCTTCTAGGAGTTAGGTGGAGTTTGTTTCAAGGCATGAACTCTGCTCATTTAGGCAGGTTAGCAACTGCGAAGACCAAGCATCGTTGTCTGTTATGTGCCACCAGGACATGTCATTCACCTGCCAGGAAGTTTACTCATCAAATCAGCTCACTCTGGCTAAACAACTGGCCTAAAAGCAACCCTGAAACAGCTTCATCTTTGTAAATACAAGCTTGAACCATGACAAGCAAGGCATCAGACACAGAGACCCACCTCTCACGGGACACCACTAAGCAATTCGGAATCTAAAAGTTGGAGAAGCAAAATAACTCACTCACAGAGGTTTAAAAAATACATAACTTTTGCTGAGCTAAAAAAATGGATTATCTGGGGGGGGCAGCTTTCAGCTTGCTAGTGAGAGGCACAGAGGAGGAAGATAGAGAATTCTTTACAAAGGGGCTGTCACCATGGGAAGCCCTTACTCATTCTTACGTCTCCAGGGGCGAGGACAGTTCAGCTGTTGATCTGAGAGAGAAAAGCCAAAATACGCTCTCCCAGGGCCAACAGGTGGCATAGCGGTTAAGACACTGGACTCTCACGTGGCATTCGAGTTCTGGATCTGGTGGTTTGAAACTCATGCCAAGCACATGTGCATGTGTGTACAAAATCCAGAAAGGAGAATGGAGGAGAAGGATTGCAGCGTGGCCATTCCTCTGGAGGATGATTTCTCATTTTCTCTGTCTCTCTGGCAAGCACATGTGCCCTATGATGAAAATCTATTAAAAAAAAAAAAAGTAAAAAACAACAAACAAAAAACAAAATGCGCCCTCCCGTCTCCCTTGCTCACACTGGTCATATCTACTCTCAGTGGGTGTGTGTGCATGCATGCCCAGAATCCTGAGAGGAGAATGGAGAAGAAGGGACTGTAGTGTGGCCAGCTCCCCTGGAAGGGGATTTCTTGTTTTCCGTCTCTCTGTCTCTCCAGCAAGCTCATGTGCCCTATAGCAAAAATCTCTCCAGAAGAACAAAGGGAGAGTCAGCAGGCAGTGTAATGGTTAAGGCGCTGGACTCCCACACGGCCAACCATCGTTTGAGTCCTGGACCTGGCAGCTTGCTTTCTCACTTTCTCTCTCTCTCTGGAGAATTGAAAATAATAATAATTAAATAATAATTCTATAAAAAGAAGAAGAAGAGGAGGAGACCCTTTGGCCTTCTGAGAAACCACAAGGATGTTAAAAGAAAAAAAAATGCAGAGCTAACCTCCAAGTTCTGGATATTTGATAAAAACAATAGCCACATTTTTATCCTTCAGTGAGAATTTCTTTCTTTTTATCTTTAAATAATTATTTATCTAATTTTCTTTATTATTATTATTATTTTTTTTTTTAATTTGACCAGAGAGAGAGGAGAAGTGAGAAAGTAAGCCACCAGGTCCAGGACTCAAACCATGGTTGGCTGTGTGGGAGTCCAGCACCTTAACCACCACACAACCTGCCAGCCCCAAGAATTTAATTTCTTTACCTTTTCTAAAGTTTTTTTTTTTTTTTTAATTGAAAGAGAGAGAAAGACAAGAACCCTCAAAGAGTCTTATGCTAGGATCTTCCCTGTAGACTTTCCCAGCTAGCCGCACTCACGGACATACATGTTCATGCTCCTGGTGTGTCCAGGCCAACTCAGAAACTCAACTCCAATCTCCCGCATGGCTTCCAGCATGGCAGAGCACAGCATTACACTGCACTACCACTGTACCACCACGCCAGGGCCTCTTTATTTTTTGAAAACTGTTGCTCTTTCCTTGGGCTCCATGTTGAACTCATTTCAATCTTCCCTGGATCTCCTTGGCTCAAATATCCTAAAAGTTATACTTGTTGCTCTTTAACAACTGGCAGCATGTATCCAGGTTAGAGACCAACTCCCCTAAAGTTAAGTGAGCTGGGGGGGGGGTTCTTTCACTTGTTGGGGAGAGGAGGAGGTAAACTAGGAAGGTGTGAGAGATACTCTTATTCACCCCTTATCAGCAATCTGCCCAGTATTGTGTGTGGCTAGATGTCCTACTTGAGGTTAAACCTGAGTTTTGTTCATTGCTTGGCGTTCTGCTCTAGCGTAGGCTGTTGAGAGCCCCTGGTGGGGGATCTCTAGGGGAATGATCCACCATCAAGGCCCTGAAAGCAGGGCTCCTCCTATCACACCTACAAGAAGGAAGCAGACACCAGAAGGTCATCTGAGAAGTAGACCTCAGAAAGATGAGCTGAGGCTCTTCTGTCTAAGAAGGGGTAGATCCAAGCAAAGTCTGAAAAGAAAGAAGAGAAGGAAATGGAAGTCCTTGATCGCAGGCCAGGCAGTGGCTCATGGAAACACGCCTGGATCCACATGGGAAGAATCTTGGGTTCGTGTCCCAGGACCTCCCTGTGTAAGCCAAGTACATGTGCTGGTGATCCAGGCCGGCTAAGACTGCAATTGGTTGCAGCATGGAGACTCCATTAGGGATGCCTGTCTGTCTGTCTATGTATCTCTCTCTCATGGAAGAAACAAAGATGAAGTATCTGATCAGAGTGCTGACATGCATCAGCCCTTGCTTCGTGATATGATCCATGCACGTCAGCTGATCATGTGCTGCAAGGATTCTCCCCTGTGATTATGGTGAGCTGTCCAGGAGCAGGTGGGGAGTCTCCTGTCAGCTTGTGTGTACCCTCAAGCTGGGACACTTCAGTTACTCACACATTATTCCATTTAATCCTCACTCACAGGTATAGGAATAATTATCTTAGGCCTATTTTGCTGCAGAGAAAATGGAAATTTGGGGGTAAAAATGGCCAAAGATCCAGCAATTCTAGTTGCAGCAGCTAGACTGGTACCAGCTGCTTTTAACTTAAGATCTCTTCTATGAGAGAGACAGAGAGAGGTAAAGAGGCAGCAAGAGAGAAAGACAGCCCCAGACACCATGCTCCATCCCCGGTTGCATCCAGACCCACATGATGAACAAGCCTGAGCCCAGGGTGCTCAGGGGAGGTCTCTGGATGTGAACACAGAACCTTCCAGTAGATGTCCCTCATACAGTACCTCATACAGTACCAATGAGCCACCTCTGGCTCCCTGAAATCTCCTATTTCAAGCCCATAGCATCGCAGAGGCCCTATTAGGAACCCAGCATCCTCCTGTGACTGTTCTTGTCCCCCCGCCATGCGCCTGCCTACTTGACATTGAATATGCATTTCCAGGGGTGAGGACAGTTGACTTCTAATAAATGGGTTTTGAAACTAGGTTTTTGGTTTTTATTTTAGTAGCTATAAAAGAGACCTGCCACTGTAAATAACAACAAAGAGAACCACAGAATATGAATCTTGAGAACTGCTATAACAACAGAGAACCACAGAATATGAATCTTGAGAACTGCCAATGCAATGGTTTTCTAGACTTGAACACGAGTGAACAAGGAAAACAACTAACATGAAAAACACTGAGTCATGAATCAGGGAGTCCACTTACATTCCATGATAAGAATGAAGAAGTGTTTGAAGGTCTCTGGAACACAAAAAGCTGACCAGGCATATGCTATCCTATGATAGCCATAGGAAGCCTGGAAGTATGGCTTGGTCTAACCAGTTATCTACTTAAGCTAAGAGAAATCTGGGCTGTCTTATCACTCAGTTAATTTGGCATCTGGAAAGCTCTGCTTGGCAGATAAGACAATGCTGAGCTAACTTCTTCCTCAGCTGTTCTTGACCCCTCCAAGACCACTGAGAGAAGTCCCATGTGCAGGGCAATTACACATAAAAACAGGCAAAGGGCAAGAGCTAGAAAATTCCGTATTCAGACTGCAGAGTGTTTGAATCTAGCTCTGCTACAGAGTCTTAGGGAAAGTTCATAATCCCATGGTCTATTACTTCTATCTACAAAGTGAGTCTATTTATACCAGGGCTGGCCTCATAGGTGTGCGACCCGCATAATCAAACAGCTCTGCGTTGGGACGGTCCCACGCTTTAATTTTCTGCTTTTGGTGTCTTGACATTCTTGAGACTTTATGAGTGATAGGCCCTGCATTTCTCCTTTGCATTGAGACCTGCAAGGGGTAAGGTTTGTCAAGTGTGACCCAGGCTGGTGTGTAGTAGGTGCTTGGGAAAGGCAGCCATGTTAGCTCCTTCCCATTCCTGAAGCTATTGGCCTGCTGTCTGGGCCCTGCATACTGGCCATATGTCAGCAGGGTAGACAGAGTCAGGTCAAAGACTCAGCTGAAGTGAATGAGAGGAACCAGTTTTGGCTTAAGGTCCTTTAAGGTCCTTTCACATGCTGCTGTAGGACTTTCTCAAAACTCTCTCAGGTTAACTTATTTATGAGAATCTGCAGATTTCCTTCCACGTGGCACTGCGGACCCAGGAGTGGCTGTTTCTTCTCTGCCAGGCGGGATGGTGAGTGTGGAAACATTTAAGAGGGTCTGGCAAGTGGCATGGTAGTTAAAGTGTTGGATTCCCATATGGCTGACCATGGTTCGAGTCCTGGATCTGGCAGCTTGCTTTCTCACTTTACCTCTCTCTCTCTCTCTCTGGTAAATTACAACATAACAATGATAAATAAAATTAAATAATTATTTTTAAAAAAATTCAAAGATAAAGACCACTGTCCCATAGGCAAACATCACCCCACTTCTCTAGAGAGGGGCAGCAAAGGTGGACCAGAGGGAGACAGGGTCAAGGGGTCAGGGGGCTGGCAGTGATGCAGTGGTCAGACGTGAGGCCCTGTGAGGCTGACCCATGTGGGAGGCTTGGGTTCATGTCTAAAGGCCTCCTCACAAATGCCTGGCATGCTACCTGAGGCTGGTGGCCGACTGAGGCATCAGGACCCTGTTAGGAGTTCTCTCTCATTTGTGGACAGAATAAGAAAATTAAAAATTAAAAAAAAAATTACAAGAAAGTTGCTATTGTTTGTCTAAGTGACAAAAGCTCTCTCTCTCTCTCTGGTAAATTACAACATAACAATGATAAATAAAATTAAATAATTATTTTTTAAAAAATTCAAAGATAAAGACCACTGTCCCATAGGCAAACATCACCCCACTTCTCTAGAGAGGGGCAGCAAAGGTGGACCAGAGGGAGACAGGGTCAAGGGGTCAGGGGGCTGGCAGTGATGCAGTGGTCAGACGTGAGGCCCTGTGAGGCTGACCCATGTGGGAGGCTTGGGTTCATGTCTAAAGGCCTCCTCACAAATGCCTGGCATGCTACCTGAGGCTGGTGGCCGACTGAGGCATCAGGACCCTGTTAGGAGTTCTCTCTCATTTGTGGACAGAATAAGAAAATTAAAAATTAAAAAAAAAATTACAAGAAAGTTGCTATTGTTTGTCTAAGTGACAAAAGCAATGACTATAAGGGAAAAATAAAAAGTGGAGGTCAATGATGGGAGATGGTGTCCTCCTCCCTGAGCCTGTCTTTCTAGAGAAAATGGTTTGTAGGGCTCTTGCATGTGAAACACCCTTTAAAAAAAAAAAAAAAAAACTATTTTATTTAACTTTATTTATTTATTTATTTTAATTTGACCACAGAGGGAGGGAGAGAGAGAAAGTGAGAAAGCAAGTCACTATGTCCAGGATTTGAACCACAGTTGGCTATGTGGGAGCCTGGCACCCTTAACCACCATGCCACCTGCCAGCCCCTGAAACTCCTTTCTTTAGGACTGGGGATAAGCCAATGAAGTTAAGAAGCTTTGTGTCAGGGGCACTGTCCCAGATGCTGAGATGACAGGTCAGAAGAGTGAACCCTGCCTTGCTTTACCTGGGCTGACCCCCCTTGCCAAAGCAACTCAGCCTCCATGTATCCTATGTTTGGGGGTGTGGTGTGGTTCGACCTGGTGCACAACTTTCAGTCCCACAGTATTGTCAGTGACTCCCGGCTACACCCTTACAGATTTCTAAAGGAAAGGACTGTCAACCTTATGCTGAGCAAGCACCCGATGAGGGAAGGGCAAGGGCACTCAGGTCTGACTTCAAGGCCAATGGCTCACCAGGAGGAGAGACCTCACCACCAGGTATCATGGGGAGAGGTGTGAACTAAGAGAAGTGTTGCCTGGTGACAAGCAGAAAGCAAAGCCACGACAGAGCACAGATCCACAGCAGCAAGCGATTACTGAGCCCCGACTGCGCGCCAGGCACTGTGTGAAGAGCTTCATGCTTATTAGCTCATCACCTCTGGCAGCAACCCTTGGGATTACTATCATCATCTTCAGTTCCACATAAGGAAACCAAAGTTTGCAGAGGTAACCTGACTTGTTCTAAGCCATGCAGCTGGTAAACGGCAGACCCCAGGCAGTTGGACTTCTAAAATCCAAATTCTTGTTAGTCCCAGTGAGGAGATCTTCAAAGAGGTCTCCAAGGTTCATCCACTGAATTCTGGATGACAACACTTGCTGTAGTCATTAAGAAAAATGGGCCAGGGGGTGGTGCAGTGGGAATGCAACTGGGTCCACATGGGAAGGTCCTGGGTTCACATCCTGGGACATTCCCATGCACACCAGCCATGTGTCTGCATGAACATGATCTGGGCTGGTTGAGACTGGAATGGATTGTGGCATGGGGACCCTGTTGGGGATGCCTGTCTTTCGTGTCTCTTGCTCGCCTTTTTTTTTTTCTTAAGAATTATTCAATTTTATTCAATGCTATTATTTTATTTTATTGAAGTTGACTAGAGAAAGACAGAGAGAGAGAGAGAGAGAGAAGGAAAGTGAGAAAGCAACCTGCCAGGTCCAGGACTCGAACCGCAGTCATTCACATGAGAGTCCAGCCACCCTAACCACCACACCACCTGCTGGCCCCATTGTCTCTCTCTCATAGACAAACTAAATGAATAAACTTTAAAACAAAAATGGAATAAAGTCTCAAACCCCTTCTTTTTCTCAAATATGTTGGCTACTCTTAGTGTAAAAGTAAGTTCTAGATTCATGCCAACTACACTTCACTTGCATTAAGGAAAAGACTAGAAGTTTAAAATCCCATTAAAATCACTCCCTGTCTCCCACCAAACAGTCTGAAATGAATATCCAGGAGGGAAAAAGAAAAAAAAAAAAGTTTGTTAAAAGAAGTTGAAAAATATGCCTCCAAATGAGAAACATGTGTGCGATTATTCTTCCTCTTTTGTCTCCTCCCCCCACCAGGCTGAAAACAAGCTAACTTGATTCAAATGTACACATGCGCAGAAAGATAGGAAAGTTGGTGCCCTGGCGACAGACATGGAGGAGCTGCTGTGGAAAGCCCTACAGACACCCAAGCCCACTCCAAGCAGAGTTTGCAGGCATGTGCTCCATGACTCGTGGCAAAGAAAACAGGACTAGGGGTCTTAAAAGGGAACTGGGCAGGAGTGAACCATCTGCTGTAGGCAGGCCGGAGATATTAGAGGGGGTTAGAGATTGTAGAAGGGCTGGTGTGCTATTCATTTTTTTATATCATTTCTTTATTCCACCCCCCCCCCTTCTGGCAGAAATGGGCAATGGAATTTCAAAATCTGGGTCTTCATTTTTGAATTCCTCACTTTCAGCAGTGCTCAGTTGGTCTTGTTGACCGGCTTAAAAGCCTGAGTTCCTGAGCTAACACTATTCAGCTGCCTGGAAGTGGGAACCTAAAGGCCAGTCCTTGCCACTGGCTGCTGGTGTGCAGTGGCTCTCACAGGCAAGCTGGAGGTCCACCCTCGTATTTCCTATGATATATTTAAAGGTATCCAATAAACCCTGAAAGAACCACCTCAAAGGCTGCCATTCTTCCTGGGAGGCCAAGGAGAAGGGAGACGGCACTGACTCCCGGGAAGACATTCCGGCATCTTGATCTCACGCAGCCTTTCCCACAGGTTTAGGTGTTCCCCAGAATGTGGCTGGTGCGCCCACGAGGGACCTGTGAGCTTGAGAAAGTCATTCTGGACAAGCTGTACTTGGGCCTGGGAGAGTCCTCCCAACCTAGTTCAGTAGTTCAATAGTACCCAAGGGAATGTGGCACCATCCGGAATTTTTTTCAGCGATGATCTTGAACTGATCTCCATCAGGAGCAGGTTTTGAGAACTTTCACCTGATTTTGCTAACATTCCAACTACAAGATTTTACGTATCCCCTGCCATCCCTGAGTTCCAGATTTCTAGGGAGCTTCCTTGGCTTGTCCACGTGAGACAAAAAGTGCTCCTCCTTTCTAGCCAGGTGGAAACATTCCTACTGCTGTGCAGCGACCTGCTGAAGACTGACATAATCACGGCACAGTGCAGACTCCTGCTTCAATATTCGCCTCCAATAAACTCTGCTGGCTGAACAGGAAGCCCATTGTGAGCTGTTTCTGAGACTCTTAACACTCATGCAAGAGGCATCGGATTTCAGCGAGAGATCTGCTAGGCCATGAGCACAAGTGCAAACCAGCTCCAGGGTCAAGTCTGGGCTTGCTTTATTTGACCTCGGTTTGTTTTATTTTATTTAGGCAAACTTTTTTTGAGGGACACGGGGGACCATAAAATCCTTACCTTTTAAAGGAGCCCATTGTTAACAATTTGTTCATCACAGCTCCCTCGACCTCACCGAAAAAGTCTCCCGTCTGTGGGAAAGAAAAGACATGAGGAAGGGTCGATAAATAATGCACCCGAACAGCAGAGGAGAAATGGAAACGGATGCAGTCTATGTGTCCCCCTCCAAAGGGAGCTAAAGGTGGGTCTCCAGGATCCTGGTCCTGATCCATACATGTGGGAAAGCTTTTAACATTCATGAGAAGTTACGGGATTATAGAGTGAACTAGAGAACAGATGTGAAGGCTTCAACAACACATGGAGGGGAGGCCTTGCATAACACATGCTGCAATTCAAGCACCCAAGGACACGCGCGTGTGCACGTGCACACATACACATACAGACACAATCATCCTTGGATGGAACAGGCATTAATCCCTTGCACATAATCCCTTGTGATTAAAGTGCTACTTCATACAACAGAAACAGGCTGTGAAATGGCTTCCTCAGCAGTAATAAAAAGAATTGTTTATAATTCCTGGATGACCTGTTTAGGGAAATATAGCAGGCCTCTTCTCTGATCCTATAAATTTCCTGCAGTTGAGAACAAGTCCTTTCTCAAAATCACTTTCTGAGAAACTCTTGCGTGTTGTCCATAGGCAGTTCGTTTATTGGCCAGGAGTAAGAGGAGCCTCTGGAGGAGGTAGCATGGCCATTCAACTGCTAATGGCTGCCTTCAGGTCATCTGAGGCCCTGAAGACTTTCCCCAGTACAAGGCTGCTGCTTTTGCAAGTCCTGTTCTTGGTGCTGGCTGAGACTGCAAACTTTGCTGAAATGAAGGAGGAGCATCCTTGTGTGTGATGACTTCTGGAGGCACAATCATCCCAGGTGCTCCATGGGAGGGCGCACACAGTGCAGTGGGACAGAGCTTGTGTCAATGGCCTTCTGCCAAATACCCTGGAATGAGCCAGTGCAGGCCAGAAGAAATCTCTGACTCTACTTTGGGTGCTCTGAAGCTTTGCGTGTGGGTGGGTGGAGGGCATTACAGTAAGAATCCAAATTATATAAATTCGGTTTTTTTTTTTTTGAGAGGTTTTTGCTATAGGGCATGTGTGCTCGCCTGATAGACAGAGAGAGACAGAAAGCGAGAAATCATTCCCCGGGGGGGATGGCCATGCCACAATCCCTTCTCCTCCATTCTCCTCTCGGGATCTTGGGCACGTGTGCACACACACCTGGCATGAGTTTTAAGTAATCTCTGACTCTACTTTGGGTGCTCTGAAGCTTTGCGTGTGGGTGGGTGGAGGGCATTACAGTAAGAAATCCAAATTTATAAAATTCGGTTTTTTTTTTTTTTGAGAGGTTTTTGCTATAGTGCACATGCGCTCACCAGAAAGACAGAGAGACAGAGAGAATAGAAAGTGAGAAATCACCCCCCCAGGGGGGATGGCCACACCACAATCACTTCTCCTCCATTCTCCTCTTGGGATCTTTGGTATACATGCACATGCGCCTGGCGTGAGTTTAGGCCACCAGGTCCAGGACTCAAACCGCGGTCGACGACATGGGAGTCCAGTGACATAGCCATTACGCTAACTGCTGGTCCCTTACATAAATTCTTTAGGTTAAGTATGAACTAAACCCCAACTCACTGCAACTGAGTGGCCTCTACCGTACTCCTGAGAATTTTAGAATGGCATGGCATACAGAGAGAGAGACTCTAGCAAAATGTCAGGGAAGAGAGGGGGGAGGAAGGAGGAAACATTTCTCTGCTGGAATACCTAGCACCTCCTTTCTTACACAGAGTAACTTGGAAACTTTTGCTAACTCTCTGGGTGTGTGCTGCTGCCAGGAGCAAGGAGGACATTTGTACTTGGTGTGTGTAAATATGCCAGTGTCAATGGAACTGGTTGTTAGATGAAGACGAATTATCCTAATTGGGGTGTAGGAAGCCAGACAACATCAAACAAGCCCAGGCTGAGCAGCTGGCAGGCTCTGGGGAGGTCATGTTGCAGGCCTGTTCCGTGGAGGGGTAAAGTAGGGACTCTGCAGTGGCCATGGCTTTGTCCGAGTTGCTATTCCAATGGTTTGTTGGTTAGCCCCGGACTCACCACTGGAAGGCATCCACTGTGTCCTTCCTGCACCCGGGATCAGGCTCTTATCTCCGCCTTCTAGGACTATGGTAGAAACAGAGCTTCTCTTCCCAAGCGATTAATGGGGGTTCTCGCTCCATAGATTCTCGAATGTCCACATGGTCTTCCTCCCAGCCAAATGAGCTTATTACCATAGGCCGCCGGACATAGCTACTACTTGAGACTGGCCATGTCTCTGGCTCATTCATCCTCATGGCCATCGGCCATCCACTGTCCAATGATTTCAGCATCGGAGGAGACTGCACTAAGCATTTTAATTCTCAGTGCAATTTTTTTTAACCCATTTTAACAAGCCCATGGATAAGAGGGAAATGGGAAGGACAATTCTTTAAGTTTCTTAGAGCTTTCATTCATTAATTAATGAACTATTAAGCTCAGAGCCTACAGAGTCACACATAAGGACAATCAGCTAATGTATTAAGCATTAATGAATCTACCGATGATTATGAAATAACGTTAAGTGATTCAAAAGGGACTTAATTATGAAATATCAGTATCATCCAATAACAGCATTGGAACAAATCCTACATTGCCAACTATCCTTATTTTAGAGAGACTATCAGAAAGCCCAGGTGGGTTAGGCCGTGGTCATAGTTCCCAACACTAGTTAAGGGAAAGAACTAGCACAAAAACCATCTGCCTTTTCTGTTACTATGACTTCATTATATTGCCCTGCTAAACTTGTCTTTTACCTTCTTTTCATATGCTAAATTTAATTTATAATCACAGGGAATGTTTTAATGCAGAAAGTCGGAATGGAAAACGCCTATGTTTCTCTATTAGACCGCCGGCAAGTGGAATGCTCACTTTGATTTTCAGGTGGCCATTTCTGTGTTTGGTGCAGGCTTGCTTTCTTTCCATTTTCTCTCCCTTTCCTACCCACACAGACGTGGCTCAATCAGATGAAGGCTATCCCTTGTCTACCTCTAGACCCTCTGAGAGCCCCAGTTCAATTTTGAACTTAGATAACTGATGTTGAAAAAGCAAAAACCAGAAAGAAAACCATAAGCCATAATTATGCAGGGGCATGTGTGGGTGGGTAAAATATCAGAAGAAGAAAACCTCCTAAAGTTGCCCTAACTCTTTAAAGCACCCCCACCCTGGAGGCAAAAATTCTTTAAGGGGCACAGACAGTTCTAAAGCAAAGAGTTCTATAAATTGGACATTTTATGAGTGAGAGAACAGACCCTGGGCTCTGCAGCCACCTTCCACCCCCCACTGGGAGGTAAAAACTCTTCAGGCCCTGCTGAGAAGTAGGCTGTGGCATTCGTAGGGGGATGGAAATAAGGTTTTCTAATCTGCTGTTATTACCTTTTAAATATAGATCATTGTCTCAAAGTGTACCCCCGTCATTTGCTTCCCCTACCAAACCCATGCCGAGCCCCTTACTTTGAGTTGGGGGAAATGTTTCACTCACCTGTGTATAGTCTTCTGACACCAGAATAAATCCATTATTGTCTATGAGGTAACAGTTCACAGTCTAGAAAACAAAAACAAAACAAAACAAATCCCACAGCTTCCACGTGGAGTCCTGAGACTGCTTTTACATGGAATGACAGACTCCCATCCTCAGAGAAACCCATGTTTTTGGAGGGGCGTTGTTGGCAGGGAGTTGCAAATACCTGCAGATTCTACTAGTTAGGGTCACGATTAAGCAAACCTCAGTATTCCTTTCCACAACAAACAACACAAATAAAACCCTGAAAAAAAAAAATAAAAAGCCTTGCACAACTCAGATTGGGATAAAAAGACTGTATATTAATCGACGATGAATTAGAGTTGGTCTTCGTTTTATTTTCCTTTAGACGGCCTGAATAATATTTCTCAGGAACAAAGCGTTTAAGGCCGCTGAGCCTGAATTCTTGGCGGCTGAAGGGCAGGCTGTTTGAAAGCAGAACACCAGCACAGTGCCATTACTCTAATGATGTATTAATGAAAACACCGTGTCAGCTCAGAGGACCATCAGGGGACCAGGTAATATTTTTTAATTTGTTCATACACTGAGGCAGGGGGGAAGGGGCAGACTTCTGTTAAAGGGGCCCCTCAGGCCTCCTAAAGGTTTTCAAACTGTGTTTTTAATTGGGAGCTGGCTCTGGGGGCAGGGCTGTTAGCTTTTGGTAGCTCAGACTTCTACATGGTAGAAAGCAAGGTAAACCCCAACCTCTGCTTCCCCCACACTACTTTAATCTCCAGTGAATGATTTGCTACAGGCTAAGTTTTAATTACAGTACTGTGGAGTTTAAACTTAAGGTTTAATTCCGTCCTTGATGTAACTCAGTTTCTATTTATTGCAGCTTTGCATACCGACTGCAACATTTAATTTGTAACATATCTTTACCCTGAGCTAAATTCCGCCTAGCTGCAGGCCACCGCAGGGCTGGTGTTTTCTGGGACATTGGCCTATGCACACGGTTGGGTTTAGTTGGCTACATCCGTACATCAGTGAGTTGGTCAGGAAGGGCCAATTCTTTGTACTAGACAGTGACTGCGGAGTTGATAGATGACTAACCCTCGACCAGCACCCTTTATAAAATAATCGGCTGCATTGCTGAATAACAGAGCTTCTCTCGTCACCCAGAGGGGTCAGACACACGACCCTGGGAACCTGTTCCTACTCTTGCTGTGTGAAGATGCCCTGGGCTTTGGGGACGCTCCTTTGGTCCTGGTGGGAGCCTTGATAAACTCTCTAGTCTCAGGAGCCGGCATTATGGAAGTGATTTCCATAGAGCTGTGCTTCCAATATGGTAGCCACTAGCTTAATGCACATTAAAGATCATTTTAACTGAATTTAAATGAAATAGTACAGGGCTGGCAGATGGTGTGGTAGGTAAGGTGCTGGCCTGTGGTTCAAGTCTTGGACCTGGCGGCTCACTTTCTCACCCTCCCCATCTGTCTCTAGTCAGATTAAAAGTAATAATAAATAAAACTAAATAATTACTTTAGAAGATGAAATACAACTACAAAGCACATCCTCAGTTGCTTGGGTCATACTGTGAGGATTCCATGGCTACCCGTGCCTAGTGGCTGCACTTAAAAAAAATTTTGGGGGAGATGTTTTGGCTATAGGGCACCTGAGCTCACCAGAAAGACAGAGAGAGACATAGAGACAGAAATTGAGAAATCACCCCCTAGGGGGATGGCCACGCTGCAATCATTTCGCCTCCATTCTCCTCTCGGGATCTTGGGCACGCACGCACACACGCCCGGCATGAGTTTAAGCCACCAGGTCCAGGACTCAAACTGCGGTCGATTACATGGGAGTCCAGCGACATAGCCATTACGCTAATTATTGGTCCCCACAGCAATTCCCAAGTGAATATCTGGAATCAAGAGACTCAGACGTAGCGTAAGGGCATTTTCTATGTGTATCCACCATTGGCTAAGGATAATCTATGGAAGAAAGAGTCCATTCTAGGCCAGAGTCTAGAAATGCATCTGCTGATCCACTCATTCTGTCGTTTGTCTGCATCCAGCCTGATGGGGGAGGGAGAGCAGGAGAAGGGCTGGCCAGAACTCCTGGGGGACATGATACCTACCTTCCTCTTCCTCTGAAGGTGCCTCTCATTCTGCCCTGGCACAGAAGACTGGGGACCAGAACACATTCCTCTACACTGAGCCCCAGCTAGCTTTGTTTCTTGGGCCACAGTCTACTTAACATTACCTTTTTTTATTTACAGTAGGGTATGTGTGCACACACATAAGGAAGACAGAGATCTCTGCCTGTAAAGCTCTCCTCATGCTTCAGGCACTGCCTTTGGAGTCCACCCTGGGGTGACTTAAATGTGACCTCCCCAGAGGAGCCTTGCCTGCCCCCTGCTTGCTGTCTACACCACAGCACCCAGCACAGCTGATGACTGTAATCCTTGCCTCCCCTGCTGATCAGGAAGCTTCAGAGCTTCAGGGCCGTGTCTGACTTTGCTCACTGCATCTCCGGTGCTCCTTAGGCACCAGTCACCCAAGAAGGGCCCAGGGGACAGGCCCTGGAGGAAGGAGTGCATGTCACAAGGCTGTGCGTGGGCTCTGAGGTTGACAGGGTGCAATGTGCTCCTGTTTTTGAGAGATTTGGACTATAGGGCATGTGTGCTGCGTGGATAGCCACATTGCAATCCCTTCTCCATTCCCTTCAGGATTTGGGGCACGTGGGAACACATGCCTAGTGTGAGTTTCAAGCTGCAGTTCCAGGACCTGACCCACTATCAGCCATATGGGAGCCCAGCACCCCAACTACTATGCCACTTGCTGACCCCAAGGGTGCAATGTGTTCCTTAGAAGTCTTTAATCAACTCCACTGCCAGGTTCTCCAAGGTACCTGGCTTGGGCTCTGTCTGGGTCAACCTGAGATGCACCTCTATGTGACAAGAGAGCACCTGGCCATGCCACCTCCACCCAGAGCCCAGGGCACTCTTGCCAGGCACTGCCAGGGATACAATGATGGGTGAGGCCAAGTATGTCTGGCAAGTCTGATGGACTAAGGCCAGGTCTTCAGTGCCGTGGAGAAGCTGGAAGCACTGAGCCTAAGGAGTCCCACAACAATTTTTATGGAGCCCTGATCACTTGAGGGCAGCTGGGGGAGAGGAAGGACGGGGTCTCACGGCCCCAGAGAGAAACTATGAACAGAGAATGACACACAGAGAGTCTGCCAAAACCACAGAAAGGATCTTGGTGGGAAGGCAAGTTTGCCAGGGGCCACAATTTAAGTGTTGAAGAGGAAAATGAATGATAGTTTCAGAGTGCAAGCTAAAGACATTGGAGTAACACATCAAGTGCAGAAATCAAGGCAAATGCAGGGCTTGATTTTTAGAGTGTGAACTGTTAAATGAAACTTGAACGCTGGTTTATCCCAGTGGCTGTAGGGGGACCATCACTGGCAATGAAGAAGGACTCACAGCCTGTGTGTACTGTGCCCAGGGAAACCGTGACTTGCCTGAAGTGCGTATACCATTGCCATTGGAGGTTTTAGGTCCAGGAGAACCATTACTCTGAAGGGAAAAATATCTTCAGGCTTTTTGGTTCATAGCTAACACTGATTGGTAGCTTACTACTTGCCAGGAGCTTGCCAGGCATTTTTTATCTTATTTTCTTTTTCTTTCTTTCTTTTGAAGAGAGGTTTTTGCTATAGGGCGTGTGAGCTCACCAGAGACAGAGAGGGACACAGAAACAGAAAGCAAGAAATCACCCTCGAGGGAGGGTGGCCATGCTGCAATCCCTTCTTCTCCAGCCTCCCCTTGGGATCTTGGGCACACACACGCATGTGCCCAGTATGAGTTTAAGAAGCTGAGTCTGGGACTTGAACTGTGGTTGGCAATGTGGGAGTCTAATGACGTAAGCATTATGCCATCTGCTGGTCCCTATCTTAAACATTTTTCACCAGCACACTTTGAGGCAGCTATTTCTATCTTCATTGTGTAGGTAAGGAAACTGAGGCACAGAAAGGTTCAGAAACTTGCCCAAGGTTGCAGTCTGTTACTGTCAGAATCACAGTTTGAAGCTAGCCTCCCTAACCTGTGCCTTTAACTGCTCTGCTGCACCACCTATGAAATCATGAGTGTGTTTGCAAGCCTAAGAAGAGATCTACTCTCTTGTTTTCCTGTGAGGATGTCCCTAGGCAGTGCTGGTTATAGGAAGATAGCCTCTGGCTTTATTTATCAAATTGTTCAACTATCTATCTATCCGGGCAATCAACCACCCACCCACCCACCCAACCAGCTATCTAAATTATCATCCATCCCACCTGCCAACCAACCAACCACCAGTTAACTAACCAATCAACCATCCCCAATTCTCTTCCTGTCAACTGGGATTAGTAGTTGTCCCCACTGTGCCAGTGAAGAGCCTAACACAGGACTGCAGGATACCGATTAACCAATATTATCGGGTCAGTGGAGAAGTCATAATGCATTTTTGCATAGAAAAAAAACATATCATGACTCCTCTGATGATCTAATATTATTGATCTGTGATTTTCTTAAGCTAGTCCAGTAGGACAATGTCTCAAAGATAAATAGGAAGTGTGAGGCCCATTTGACTATCTATGAAAAGTATCCTTGAGCTTCTGAAGGTGTTGATCGTGAAACTTCACAGGGTTCTCTTTCTGAAGCAGAAATTATTTTCAATCTGATCGAGGTTGGGTTTCTGCTAAAACCAGATTGATTAGCTTTTACTGTGCCTACCTTTGACTCATGCAATGATTATAAATACAAATATAAATAGATAGATATCTTAAGAGGTTTTTGCCTTAGGGCATGGGCGCTCACCTGAGAGCAACAGAGACAGAGACAGTGAAAGAGAAAATGAGGAATCACTCCCCCACCCCCACCCAGGGGGTGGCCATGCTGCAATCCCATCTCTTCCATTTTCTTCCTGAGATTTTAGGCACACATGCAAATACACCTGGAATGAGTTTCAAACTGCTAGGTCTGGGACTCGAACTATAGTCAACTATGTGGGAGTCCAGTGACATAACCACTGCACCATCTGCTGGTGTTTTCATACATATATATACATATACACACATGTGTATATATATATCTATATATATATATCTATATATACTGGCATCCAGACCCTCTAGCATTCTATGCTTAACTTTAACCTAGACCTCCTTTTCTATTTCTGTACTTGTTTTTCTTTTGCCTACTTCTTGGAAATTCACTTCTATGTTTTCTGGGTTGGAATTATGTTTGGTTAAGATTTCTTAAATCCTTGTGGTAACCAGAATGATATAAATATAGGATAATTTATAAAGTTGTTATATACTGACAAATGTTTCTCTAATGCAGAAAAAGATTACCTAGGCCCAAGTGGAATAGCCACCATGCTTCTGCCTGACCCAAAACATGGGATCTTGTGTTGTAAAAGCATGAATTTGATGGACAGAGTTAGAGCAATGACAGTTTATCCTTCCATAATTCATGTGTGGGATTCAAATTCCTTAGAGAAAAAGGCAGGGAAA
>NW_006159553.1:731588-749495 GCF_000334495.1 Tupaia belangeri chinensis
AAGAGAGAGACAGGGAGAAGGGGAGGGAGCAGCAGGAACGAAGCATTATGCTGGAATGAAGAATTTTGAGTTTCAGAGTTTTCAGCTTAGCTTGTTCATTATCTAACATTAATGGAGTCACATAGTGTCTCTGATTCTCAGTTTCCTTACCTGCAAAGATGAGGCGATAATTCCTGCCCATTTCATTGGCTCATTATGAGGATAAACAATGGTAAAGCATGGGGAAGAAGCTTGGAGAATTGTGTTTCGAATGGTAGTCATATGTATCACTTTTTATAGAATGTCGAAATTCCCATAGTGCTGTCCATGAGACATTTAAAGCACATTTCCAGCTCTCACAAAAAAAGAAACGAAAGAAATATTGTCTTCTCTTTTTTTTTTTTTTGTTTTTGTTTTGTTTTAGAGGTTTTTGCCATAATCATGTGCTCTCACTGGAGAGAGACATGGAGACAGAGACAATGAGAGGAAAAGTAAGAAATCACCCCCGGAGGGATGGCCATGCATGATTCCTTCTCCTTCATTCTCCTCCTGGGATCTTGGGCACACATGCACATGTGCTCGGCATGATTTTCAAACCACCGGGTGTGTTGGGACAGGAACGACGGTCGACCGTATGGGAGTACAACGATGTTCCCACTACTCCATCTGCTGGCCCCCTTCCTCTCCCATCTCAGCCTTTGGAGATGGGTCCAGAGCAATATGGTAGAACTAGCACTGTTGACCGCCACATTCTCTCCACCGGGAAGCACTGTATGTCCCCTCCCCTTGGCCAGGGCAGAAACAAAACCAAGTGACCATCTTACCTCGTCATCACAGCTGATGGAGCATTTGCCATCCAGAGAAGCACACTGTGTGAGAAAGAAAGGAGGGAAACATGATTCGGGCATTCCCAGCATCTGCTGTGGCTACTACTTCGCTACTCAAGGATAAGCAATCGAACTCCTGGACAATAACACAAATACAAACTTCCATCCAAAGGGAATGCTTCCAGAAGAGTCTTGTCTGCCCACTCTAGAAATGATATCAACCCCAAATAGTAATATTAAAGGCATATGAAATAATTGGGGAAGGGCTGGCTCTTTTTCATCTATTTCAATGAGTGTTGTCATTCAATATTTAGAATATCTTTTTAAGTTTTCCAATCTTTTGGTAACCAAAAAAATAAGGAAGCAGTTATTTGATTTTAAATGAATTCCCAATTACTTCTTAAAAAGCCATCTGTGTTCTTTATTTATCATATCCTAAAATATTTTAAGAAATGATAAACCATTCCAACATTCAGAATTGAGCCGATGAGAGCAATCTAACAGTTGCTATTTCTACCAAATTACTGAACAAATACCACCAAGATTACTTAGTGCAGAGAGCGTAGCAAAAAGAAAGATGGCTCTTCCATTCTCTGAGGTAGAACAGCTCAGAAAAGCCCTCTGGTCAAGTATGGTAGATACACGCTTGTACAAACCTAGTGAGAACAAGGCCTTTGAAACCCTGTAGAGAGTCACAAATCTACCACACCAAGATTAGGAGAAAGTCACTATGCAAATGTGACAAAAGGCCCCAATATTTAAAAGATAAAAAATTTTGGAAGGTTACTCTCTTGACTTCATAATTAAAACCTCTTCCAGTGGGGCCAGCAGGTGGTATGATGGTTAAAGTACTGGATCCCACATGGCCAACTCCACAGGTTCAATTCCTGGACCCAGTGGCCCAAAAAACACATTGGGTGAGTGTGAACATGTGCCCAAAATCCCAAGAGGAGAATGGAGGAGAAAGGATTGCGGCATGGCCATCCCTTGGAGAGAGAAGTGGTGGTGATTTCTCACTTCCCCTCTCTCTGTCTCTCTATGACTAATAAAAACCTAAAAAAAACAAAAACCTTTCCTAGAAGCAAATTCTCTGTTTTGCCCAGCATGAGGTGTCTACCACACTGACAGCCCTTTATTTTGCAGTGAAATGAAAAGGAATTGGAGCAGCCAGCAGTTCACTGTATAAACATTCATTGGAAATCGAGGCTCCAGGGACCCAAATGTGAACACCTGTATAAGAAGAATGTGGCTGTTGCCTCACTACGCTCATTATAACTTACCTGTCTGCTGGCAGTCCAGAACTTCCTTTGGAAAAATTCAAGTTTCATCTGAATGCCTACAGCTGAAATAGAGTAGAAATAAAACAGGGCATTAGCCATCCTTTAGACAATTATTTCAGAGGATCACTGAAAATGACCCACCATGGTAAGAGGCTGATAGAAGCACATCAGGGAAAGACTACAGTGAGGCATGCAGGTCAGGAATTTCCAGGGTGACCCGTATGCAGAGAACTCTTGATACAGAACAAACCGGCACACGCTGGCGGCTCCTGAGCAGTTCTAAAACCCCTATGTAATAACCACCCCTTATCCTCGAGGGGGAAACATTCCAGCCTCCAGTGGATGCCTGAACCTGAGGATAACACCGCACCCTGAATACTCTACGTTCTTGCAACCTGATAACTGAGACCGCTAAGCGGTGGGCAGGCCGCACATGCAGCCTGGATACGCAGGGCAAGGGGATGGCTCACGTCCCAGCGATGCCATCGATTTCATCACGCTCCTCGAGCACAGTTTAAAACCTATGAATTGTTTATTTCTATAACGTTCTATGTAATATTTTGGAACTGTGGTGGAGCATGGGTAACTGAAAGTGCAGAGAGGGAAACGGGATGAGGTGGGAGGGTGCGAGGGTATTTGTGGTCCAGTCTTCACCCCCGCCCCCGACAAAACCTGAAAACAGAAGTGAAAATAAAAAGGATGTTCAAAAGATTGTTAGTTCTTCAGAGTTCCTGGTTTAGATGACCTTTTTTTGTTTGTTTGTTTTAGATTTTTGCCATAGAGAGTGTACACTCGATGGAGAAAGACAGAGAGACCCAGAGACGGGGAAAGTGACGAAGCATTACACAGAGGAGCTGGCCGTGTCACGGTCCCTTCTCCTCCACTCTCTCAGGATTTGGGGTATGCACACTTGAACTGTGGAGCTGATCATGTGGGATCCAGTGCCTTAAACATCATGCAACCTGCTGGCCCTAGACTTTTTTTCTTTTTGGCCAGAGGTCACATGGGATTGCTGGAGAGACAGAACGCGGGAAAGTGCGAAAGTATCCCCCAGGAGACACGGTCATGCTGCAACCCCTTCTCTTCTCTTTCCTGTAGGGCTTTTGGGCACGCATGCACACGTGCTCATGTGTTTCTCGAGCTGCCAGGTCCAGGACTAGAACCGGGCCGTCAGCACCTTACCAACCGTGCCGCGGACTGGCCTCATTTTAGACAGTCATGCATGAACTTGTATGTCTAAAACATAAACTCTGCAAGGTTTTTTTTTTTCTTTTTTTTAATCTTTCTCTTTTTTTTTCTGGCTATAAGATGCATGCAATCACTGGAAAGAGACAGACAGAGAAATTGAGATCTTTTATTTATTTATTTTTTTTCTGGCTATAAGATGCATGCCATCACTGGAAAGAGACAGACAGAGAAATTGAGAAAGCAACCCTTAGAGGGGATGGCCATGCCCCAATCCCTTCCCTTACCTTTCTCATTTCAGGATTTTGAACATGCAAACGCACACGCACATGTGCCCAGTGTGTTTTCCAAGCTGCTGGGTCCAAGACAAACTGCTCAGTGGGCCATGTGGGATCCAGCTGTCTAACCGATGGTCCAGCATGGGTTTTTGAGATACAAAATGTGCAAAGCATTTGTCCTGAAACTGGCATTTAGAAATTAATCACGGGGGACCAGCAGTTAGCGTAATGGCTATGTCGCTGGACTCCCACGTAGTCGACCACAGTTCGAGTTCCAGACCTGGTGGCTCAAACTCACGCCAGGCATGTGTGCGTGTGTGCCCAGGATCCCGAGAAGAGAATGGAGGAGAAGGGATTACGGCATGGCCATCCCCCCTGGGAGGTGATTTCTTGCTTTCTGTCCCTCTGTCTCTCTCTCTCTGTCTGGTGAGCGCACATGCCCTATAGCAAAAACCTCTCCAAAAAAAAAGAAAAAAAAAAGAAATTAATTATGGTGGGGCTGGCAGGTGGCATGGTGGTTATGGTGCTGGACTCTCACATGGCTGACAGTCATCTGAGCCCCAGACTGGAGGCTTGCTTTCTCACTTTCCCTCTCTTTCTGTGTCTCTCTCCTGTCAATCAAAAAAGTAGTAATAATAAATAATACAATTCTTTTTTTAAAAAAAGAAAGAAATTAGTCACTATTTTGATATGACTTAGTTTAACTGCCCCCCCTGAATCCATAGCTCAATGTTCCTGTCTCCTTAGAACCCTGGTAAAATTATAAAATGGTTTGTCTGCAAAAAGCTTTCTAATGCAACAGCGAAGACTAGTTCTAAACATGCAAAATGGAAAGAGGTTAAGCATGTGAGTCAGGGCCAGCCAGTGGCACAGTGGTAACGTGACAATCTGTGAGGCTTGACCCACCTGAGGAGGACCAGGTTTGAATCTGGAGGCCTCCCTGTACATGGCAGGCACACGCATGCCTATGATTTGGAAGCCGGCTGGGGCTGGGAATGGATCGTGGTGTGAGAACCCTGCCGGGGGTGTCTGCCTCTGTATCCCTTGTGGAAGATGTAAATAAAATAAACTTAAAAAAGAAAAAGAGAAAAGAAAACAAAGTGACTTGAAACTTTGGGAAGTGGAATCTGGTGACACCTCAGAGTTGTACCATGGACACACTCACCGTATTTCTCTCCATAAAGTCAAGATTCCACAATGCTTGAAACCATTTTAGAAGGTGAAATGGTCAGGGGAAAAAGCTCCTAAGATGGAGACAGAGCTTTTGAAGAGTTTGAAAGAACGCGACTCTGCGAGATGTGGGGACTTGTTGGTTGCCATTACTCCAATGCAGTTTTGTGAGTGTCAGCCTGCGGCGTACACTCTCCCAGTGTCTGCCGCAGCTGCATACCACTGCACTGTGATGTATCTCCCGACATTCCTTTCTTTTACTTAAACACCTGCAGTGACTCCGACGTAAGTGTAACAGCCAGCAAGGGCGTTACCCACTGCTGAAACAGAAGTTTACTCATACGTGTGTAGGATTTGCCTGCCACCATGTGAGCCCCTCCTTGGCTAATCACTGGTGTGCTGGCTTCGGGAACTTGGAGGTTCACGAAGGTCCTGGTACAGCTTATAACTACCCAGGGCATTTCTACTTCCTGAAGAAACTGTTGAAACCGAACGAGAATGCACGATTGGAGAGACCTGCCATCTGTCTTTGGATCCGATTCCAGACTCTAGGATAAGCCAAGAGCCAAGCGGGGTGCGATACACAGAATGAGGAACAGTCTCTGAAGTGCACCATGAGCACGCTCCAGGCCTGTCCTGCTCTGCCAGAAGGTTCCGTGGGAGGATGGCAGGAGGTGGTGTGGTCCACCCAGTCAGCAACCCAGGCTGCTCTTGCCAGCCTTGAAGAAAGTTCAGAGACTACCCGAAGGAAGTCGATTTTGTCTGCGGGCTGTTTACATCATTTCAAATAAATCTTATTTTCCAAAACACCCTACAGCCCAGGGTGCGGGATGCGACCTGCGGTGGGGGCTGGGTTTGCTCAGATCCACCAGCAAGCAGAGGTCTCTCTCTGCCCTGCACTTGAGAACAAGCCTGAACAAGTATCTCTGGTTTTACCCAAGACAGGCAGGGGCAGGCGGAAAACCAGCTTCAGCGCAGAGGGCCTCCATGCTGTTGTGATATCAAGAACCGATATCGAAGGGGGGACCTGAGCTTATCTGTGTACTTCTGGGTGTTTCTCTTTGCTGCACACTCCAATTCCCTTTCCCAGCCAGCCTTTCTCAGGCTGGCTCTAGAGAGCAATTCACAAGGCCAAGGCCAACTGCCACGTCCAACTACAGAGCCCTGTTGGACAAAAGCATGAGGGTTTCCTGAAAGCATCACTCTACGGTAGCCTTTGCCTGGTGTGCTTCTCCTTCCAGTGGCTCAGGCTGCCCCTGGCCCATCCAGCGTCTCTCGACTTCCTCCACCAGCTACCTGTGCCCTTTCTGAGCACCCTGCTGCTCTGTCATGGAACTCCTGTTTTTTCACCTTCCTAATGAAGCTAGAGCTCCCTTCTGGGTGTTTATCCATCCCGCATACCTGGAGCCTGCTATCATCTGCCCCTGTCGTCCTGTACCCAGCTCCTCAGAGCGCTTTAATCTTTCTGATGAGTCAGTCTCTCCATCCCATTAATCATGCGGGCTGCTTCCCTCTGATCTCCCTCCAGCAGGCTGCATTGTCTTCCTTGTCCTGATGCCCCGAACTAGACAACACTCCCCTCACTCCTCGCTCACTCCCCTGTCTGGGCCA
Organism: Tupaia belangeri chinensis; assembly: GCF_000334495.1. Classification (NCBI taxonomy): domain Eukaryota; kingdom Metazoa; phylum Chordata; class Mammalia; order Scandentia; family Tupaiidae; genus Tupaia; species Tupaia belangeri. Next base: position 737,919 of record NW_006159553.1, read on the forward strand.
TGAGGTCACTGCCCAAGGAATCCCAGATAGTCCCGAATGCAATTGGTCTGTTGGGGTTTGACCTGGCAAGGTTTCCTGCTGGCTCACCCCTGTGCTTCCTCCAGTGACATCAGCTGACTTCCTACTGCACATCTGGGTTTGCAGCATTTCCACCTAGAACTTAACATTCTTCTCTATGATGGAGACACTCACAATGGCACTGGCGGGTCAACTGCACAACCAGTCGTTAAGAGGCTGTCTCTGTTCTGAGTTGTAGGCTGGGTCCTAAGGGGAATAGGAACGTAGGTCCCCAACACCTAGCTGAGAAGCAACTGCAAGGGAAAAGCTACCTTGAAGGCACCAACAACAGTGCAGCTGAGGACAGGGCTGGCTTGGTCCAGGGGGGGCTACCAGGGCTCTGTGAAGAGAAGGTACATAGATTTGACTTGCAAAGAAGGCAGAACGGAGGACAGGTGAGTATCTAAGACAGCATGGACAGGGGATGGAGTCTTTTTAAAGACCAATGTGTGTTCTGGGCTTGAGAGGAATGGGAGTGGGAGACAGGTGGTGCAGACTAAGATCTGGCCAAGGCATCTGAAGACTATCCTAGAGGGCAGGAATCGGCCCAAGAGCCAAACCAAGTTTGCTGCATGAATAAAGTTTTATTGGACTGCTATCACGCTCTCTAGTTTGCGTGTGGTCTAGAGCGCTCCAGCAGCAGAGTTGAGTAGCTGCAACAGGCAGCTCACAAAGCCTAAACTACTTAATCTCTGGGCCTCTACACGGAACGTTTCCTGACACCTGCTGTAGTGCCATTACAGATCTGTAGAGAAGGGGTGGGATCAGATTGCCATTTCACAAAGTCCACTCTGAAAGCTTGCAGAGGAAGTGCTGGGGAAGGCCTGGGCCATGGGTGGCAGAAGAGTCAGATGAATTATGGAGCTGCGGCCACGTGGTGCTGTGGGCTAATCACTGCGCACATGGACACGATTTAGAGCACAAAACACAAGACCAACCGTCATAAATAAGAACAAAACTCCCCGCAACAAAACAGCAAATAAAAGCACTTAAAAGCATCCTATGAGCAGCGTTATCCAGAAAGACAAATACGACCTGACACAAACAGAAGTGTCGCCTCCTTTCTCTATTTTCTCTTGTTTTGTTCCACACGTCTTTCTTTTGTCAGTCTTTCTCAGAGAACACGTGACTACTTCAGCAAGTCCCACTCTCGGCCCCCACCCCCTCGCACACGACTTAAATGGAACCTGAGGTATTTGTCATGCCCGTCTCTTTGGCTCTTTCAACAACATTTCAAACCATAACAGCAGATTCTGAGTCAAGTCAATCTTGCTAATTTAATAAGGAAAACAAGGACAGAAAATGCTTTAGTGAAATCCAAATCTCAGGAGAGTATGGAAAATAAAAACACCATTCCTGGGGTTTGAAATTTTTTAGACAGTCCAGAAAATCATCAACATATTTTCCCTGGAGTTCATGGTGCTCCTCGTTTCCACTGGATTATGAATGTCCCAGGTGCCCTGTTAGGAATCTTTCAGCACATGGAGAAAGAGACACTTTTGCCGAACAGTATTTGTGGGGACTTCACTCTCCTCCCAGGGGTGCAACAGATCTCAACAAAAATACCCTGTAGGATCTTTCTCCCCATGCCAGTACAGAGTGAGCCTCCTAAGACAGTGACCCCAGCATGGGTCACTGGGATGGTCTTTGAAAACCAGCAGAATAGCAAAATCATGCTTTTGCTAAAGAGCCCAGAACCCCTTCACATGAAATATTCTGGCATCCCAGACAATGACATCTCTTTGATATCTGCATTATTCAGGAGGCTGTTCTTGCAACTCACCTCAATATTCCAAGAGAGCCCAAGTATAGCTCTTGAGCATCACAATACAGACCAAACACTTTGATGAAGCATCTTCCTTCCCAGCTTCCTTTTTTACCGACTTCCTAATTTCCTTGCGACCTCCTTTTCCCTTCTCTTCATCCCATGTTTATCAGAAACCCACTGTGTGCTAGGTGGTGGGTGTGTCGAGACAAAGATGTGAGGAATACAATCACCGGGGTGGGGGTCCCCATAAGAAAGGTTCACACTTGAGCATTCTCAAAGTGGACGGCACTGCACACAGGACATCGCCTAAGCACCAACACCTACAGACCACTCGATCTGCAGAGCTGATGATCACTGCATCTGAATCTAGGGACACCAGCTGACCTATGCTCTGATCCTGCATGTGGTAATTTACATTAAAATTAAAGGGGCCAGCAGGTGGCATAGTGATTATGGCGCTGGACTTCCACATGGCCAACCACAGTTTGAGTCCCTGACTTGGCAGCTTGAAAATCACAATGGATGTGTGTGTGTGTGTGAGGTTGTGTGTTTGCATGCCCAAATCCCCAGGAGGAGAACTGAGAAAGGATTGTGGCATGGCCATCCCTTGTCAGGAGTGAGTTCTCGCTTTCACTTTGTTTCTCTCCGTTTTGTCTCTAGTGAGTGCCTGCATCCTATGGTAAAAACTTTCTTAAAAAAAGTAAACTGAACTACCATTCATCATTCAGTTTCTTAGTTGTGCTAGCCATGTCCCAAGGGCTCGGCAGCCTCATGTACCAGAGCATTAAGGTTCAGAGCATTTCCATTGCTACCGAGCATTGTATTGGGTAGTGATCGTTTATCACAGGAGGGATCACAGAATTGGACATTGGGACTTTTTAAGGATCAAAGGCAAAGTTCTCCACAGATCTGCCTGGAAGTGTAGGAAATGAGGATGACTTTGGGTCCAATAGGACTACCAGTGTGACAAGAACTGTATTTGCAAGGGGAAGTTGATAATTAGTTTGAGAGAACCCCAAAGAAATCAATGCAACATGCTCAATGTGGCTACCACCCCCAAGACTGATTTATTTTGCTTTATAAAATTTGAGAATACAAATTACATTTCCAGTGCTATTATATTCAAATGCATTCAAGATGAAATCATGCATGCATCTCGTATCACGTTAATAGACATGCATTCAAGGGTAATTCGAAACTCACGAAATAACAATGTTACATGTAAAATTAGAAATAAAATAACTTTTTCATATTGTATTCATTTAGAAATAATTTTCTGTGGGCTTGGCCTCAACTTGCGACATACCCTTAGGAGCACAAATCCGGCTTGTAAAATAGGGCTCACTAGGCCTGGCACGCAAGCTCACACAAACACCCCTACTTCCATTGGCCCAGTCTTCCAGCCTCACAGTATCTCCTCAAACTCATGAAGATCTCACCCAGACACAGAAAAGCAATCCTGTCCCCCTCAATGAGCTATAGAACCAGGAGAAATCTGCTGGGAGAGTTGGGTGTAGATCCTATTTCTTTTTTGTTTTTTCTTTCTCTTTTTCTTTTGGTCATTATTTTTATTTACTTATTTATGTTCCTTCTCAAGTTATTTATTTTATATTCATTCAGTGTACATCAGTAAACCCTATTTCTAAAACTCCTACTGTGCTCCCGTTCCTCCAGCTCCACCAGGAGAATAATTCTGGCTCTCGCTTCCGAGCAGAGTTTTCGTGGGACTGATATAAACGAGAATAAATAAAAGGATGTAGATCGAGAGCAGAGTTTTCGTGGGACGGGGATAAACGAGAATAAATAAAAGGATGTAGATCGGGACACTCTGACGGGAGGATGGTGCTGCCGACATTCATGGTTCGATTTGCTCCCAGAGCTTTTATTCTTTATTCTTGTATTTCAAAGGCTGATACATCTTTCATGCCAATATGCTGAGACTGAGTGGAGTCAATTCAAACTGGCCACTGCTAGGAATATACTTGGGGATGTAATCGCGGTGAGTAAACGCTTCATAAAATCATGGTATTGGCTCAGCAAGCTCTGAGGATGGATCCTTTCTCTTTGGGATTAACGAAAACTGGGCGCCACCATTTACAACTACTCCCTGCCCCCTTCTGGAATTCTGATTATTTATGCACACTCAGGACAGTCTAGACAGGTCAGAGTACAGAACGCAAAAGTATTGTTGTCCCTGGCACTGGGGCCATAAACTCACACACTCATCAATCAGGCCACCTGGCCACAAAGCTTCTCAGCAGCCTACCCAGTGCAGGCAATGTGTGAACAATTATTATTATTATTTGACGGAGTCTTGTGATCCTGATCCTCCTGCCTCAGACTCCCAGCTGGGACTAGAGGTGCACACCTGGTACCTGCCTTTAGGTTGAACCAGGAATTGAAGTCAGGCTTCCCCTATGGTCCTAGCTTGCACAGCACAGCATCTTAGCAGTGTGCCAACCTGGTTAGGCCAGCATGGGGGCAACTACTGGGCTGTTGGGAAAGTCATGACATATTTTTCCTGTTTTTCTATGCAAAAATGTGTCACGATTTTTCCTACAACCCAGTATTACTCTGTTCTGGTGCAAGGACAGAGAAACAAGTCCCAGAGCTCTCCAGCACTGGCTTGGTCCACAAAAAGGAGTTTCCTCTTGGCGGGGGTGGGGGGGGGGGGAGTCAGCAGGGAGTGTAGTGATTAAGGTGCTAGATTCCTACATGGCCAAATGCGGTTCAAGTCCCGGATCTGGGTACTTTAAACTCACACCAGGCATGTGTACATGCATGCCCAAAATCTCAAGAGAAGAATGGAAGAGAAGGGATTACAGGCATGGCTATCCTCTCGGGGTGGGGTGGGAGGAGTTTTCTCTTAATACATGCCAATGCTTGGGAAGGGATATGGTAGAAAACTATATCCGTAATAGAGAAAATAAAACTATGATGCATTGATAATAAATAAATACCTGCTAAGGACTTGTAATCACTGCCCCTTTTAGGATGAGAGCAACTTTTTAAGAAACCCAAATTCTACACATAAATGCTACCTACATTTTCTCATCTAGAAAATCAGCCTCCTTGCCAATCATATTTCTTCAGGAGTGGTTACTCTCACACAGCTGGGTCAGTCTCCTACCCAGTCCCAGCCGCCCCCTCCAATAGCACCCGGGGATTTCTAGTTTCTCGCGCACCAAGGCAGAGAGCCTTGCAGTGATCCTAACAAGGCCTGGCACATTTGGATTCCAACTCTCCTTAATGAATGGTCAACCGTAAGAGCTGTTAGCCAAGTCCCATTTGTGTAAATGTTTTCTTCTGTTTGTTTTCAGAACAGCTAATTGCAAAGAGAACTAACAAGAAATCTGAATGTCACTTCTTTGGAACGGTTCACAGTGAACCCAAGGTTTGGACTAAGGCCCCCGTTCTGGAGTGTTGAAGAAAAGGACTCCAACCTTCCTTCCATCAGATGTGATCCCATTCCAGAAGACTGCTAATGTCCTCGGCAAATGACTTACCACATGGCTCACAATTTAAAACTGCAATGTACATTATGACACAACTCATCTGTTAAATATTTCATGTGCAGGTTTTAATGAATTGCATGATGGAATGTTGGACACAAAAGACAATTGAAATCCTGGGACTAATTTGGGCAAAACTGAGAACAGAGAATCCTCGTGAAGATGAGGGGGGATAGAAAAGGCCGTTGTACTCATGTTCCCTGGTGTCAGGCTGGCAAATGCGAAAGCTAGCTTAAAAGATTATAGGCAAGAAAGAATGATCAGCAACAACCGTAACAATAACTAGGGGGCCAGAAGGTGGTGTGGTAGTTAAAGGCGCTGGACTCCCACATGGCTGACCATGGTTCAAGTCCTGCACCTGGTGGCTTGCTTTCTCACTTTCCTCCTCTCTCTCTCTCTCTCGCCCCCACTGTCTAAGCAAACTGGAAAATGAATAATAATAATAAACATAAATAAGGTTAAATAATTATTTTAAAAATTAGACCAAAGCAATATGCATTCATTATAATCTTGGTAAAGTTTGAACATTCATCTCCAAAGTAGGGTATTCTTTCAGAAATTAGGGGCCCAAAAGCTCATTCTCATACCAATAGACACACCTAATATTTCAGCCAAAGAAGAGTGAAGAAACAGAGTGATAGGGAGGAGGGGGACTTTAAATACAACCCCCTCACCAATTGCGTATTTCACTTCTGAAGTATTCCCTGTGGTCTGAGGGCTGGCTAATCTTTTTTATACACACTTTTAAATAACAAAGAACTACATGATATATGCTTGTGGTGAAAGAGAGGGTGGGGAAAGCAACTCACATTATCACTTGATTGACAAGGCCATAGCAGAAGATTTTCTTTGAAGCCTCCGAGCTGCGGAGGCCTATTTTAACCTGGACCTATCCCTACTCACTGTCTGGGACTGACTTCTGGGACCGTGTATAGGAAGGCCTGATCCATTTGCCTACACGTTTCTTTCAGAATCACTTTGCTTTTGTCCCATCAGAGGTTCTTGGGAACAGTCACCTTTGGTAAAGTATAATAAATGACAATTATAAATGTTTCCTCCATTTGGGATCTAATTACTTGACTGGATCGATGTTGAAAAGAATTAGCTGGACGGCGGGATGGAATAATAATTTTCTTTTCACCCCCGAGGTAATCTGGAAGCATTTTTCCAGACTTCATCTGAAGAAACCTATATTCCCTCAGCTTTCTGAGGCTGCTGGAGTTGGCATTGAATAGTTTTTGTCAGATCATTTTATGCTCACACAACTCTTCCAATAATATTATTTCAATAAAGTTTTCAAGCCGATGCATTTTGAGAGTCCATTCCCACCCTTTCCACCTTTCAGAATAAAACATTTGAGCCTCAGGCTTCATTGTGTTTTAATCAGGCCTGCACAAATCAATGTCCATTAAGAAAATTATAAGCTTCCAAATTATAGCTCCCTAGTTAATAATTTCTTATTATTAGGTCACCACCTAATAACAGTTACCAAAGAGATTATAACAAAACTGGGGGGTCAAATTTCTAAACATTTCAAAACCCATAATAGAGCGACCACATATATTGGCCAAACACCTCTGAGTTGGATGTTTGCGACTGCCCTTAATAGGAAACAGCACTAACCCACGCCTGAGGGCAGCCTGTGCTGCTGGGAGGTGGCTTCCAGGCCCTGATTCTCAGGCTCCTGTTACAGGATGTGGAGAAGAAAAGGGACTTGCCCAAGCACACCCAGCTCACTGGAGGGAGCCCGAGTCTAGCTCAGAGCCCACAGACTCAAATGCGCCTCCCCCTACTCCTACCCCAGGGATGCTGTGAAGAACTGGGGGCCACGCTATACCTGGTGCGGAGCTCAGCTCACCCCAGCGGAGGCCTTGGAATGCTAGAGTTATCCGACCCTGCAGGAGCAGCTAAAAATCTCGGCTTAACATATACACGACTCAGTTGAAAATCTTGAAGAACTCAGAATAGACTGCCAGATTTACTAAATCCAGCAACCCTAGGCTAAGGGTCGCATTGCACACCCCCAGGCAATGACCTGGGGTGACCTGCTGCACACTTAATCCCCAAAGGGTTGAGACACTTTGCATCCTGTAGCTTAACTATCTAGCCTGGGGGCCAAGGCTACCTCAACCCACATGACTTTCATGACTTTATTATTCATTCTGCAAAGTTCTGGCCCAGAAAGAAAAGGCTGTAAATAAGGAAAAATATTTCATGATTTGCATAAGAATCTTATCCTAAATCTTTTTTTTTTTTTTCTTTTGAACAACATATGGTTCAAGCAAGCAATCTCCTTTTTCAGGATATCATGGCTCAAGTAGGAACTACTTACCTAAAAATAACTGTTGCTTTACCAAGACTCAGACGATGGTCCACCAATCTCAAAGTATCCTAATCCTAACTATATCCTCACCAATGAAAGACTCTCCCAGACCCCAAAGCCCTATCTATATCTGCCCTGACTTCCCTCTTCTGAGACACCGGTAAGAGGTGGTGTTCTTCATTACTGCGGAATGGAATAAGCCCGACTTGCCTGACCTATGGAATATTCTATGGTCTTACCAGCAGATAAGTCTGCTCCATTTTCTTCGTAGCATTTAACAATACTTGACACTAATCTATTGGGTTGTCGGGAAAGTCATGATGCATTTTTGCATAGAAAACATTCCTGACAACCTAATATATGTTATTTCTTTATTTGTTCTGTTTCATTCCCATCCACCTAGAAGAGCCTCCTTGAAGGCAGAGGCTGTGGGTTCCCTGCTGTGTTCTCTGCACCTGGCAGAGTGCCTGGGAAAGCCAGGCCCCTATGAATGTAGAATGACTAGGTGCTCGGATGCTCCGCTGTGAGTGACACCCATTATTATCAGGCAGTTTTCTCTCTCATGGAAGAGTTACCTTTGCCAGTTGGGTGCTTTGGACTCTGTCCTGAAGGCCATGGAGAGCTAGGAAGCAGTTCTTAGAGGAGAAATGTGAGATGTGAAAAGGCTTATGCTTTGGAAATACCTGCAGGTCAAGGTAGTGGGCTGTAGGCTTTGTGTAAGGGGGGCTGGGTGGCGTTGGGAGTGCATCCAACCAGACGAGTGACGATGGGTAAGTGAGCACTGAGCGAGGGGTACTGGGATGGAGACGCGTACCCTGTTTCTAACCCCCTTCAATGGGGGAACTGTGGAACCCCTGTGTTTTGCCATAGGCGCATCCATCTCATCTACCTTTGGGCAGATACAGACCCTTCACTCCACCCCTGCCAACTTACACACCCAAACCTCAAGGCTTCTGCATTTTAGCTTGGTCAACTGCAACATGAAAATATCTTCCTCATCACCAAACATGTCTCCAAATTATATCAGACATTACACGATGAGAATTATTTTGTAATACTCCATAGGAATGTATCACATAGTATTATTAGTGCAGTCAATGGTATTAGCAAGTGCCATTTATTAAACAGCCCTCTGCTCCCTGCCAGGTATCTGCTAGCAGCTTTAGATACTTCATTGCCAATCCTTACAACACCCTGCAAAGTGGCTACTACTACACCTGACACCTGAGAAGTTTAAGGATCCTAAAATAACTTAACAGGCCTAAAGTCTACCAGGAAGTGATTGTCACCCTGGTTTCAACTAGTACAGCAAAATCTAAGAGGTTTCTATTAACTATGAATTCCAACATGCTATCAGTGTTCTTATTTTTCCTGTCAGTTAAAATGCAGTTGCGGTATCAGGATAAGTTATTGGTTATTTTCTAAACACTCTAGAATATTTACGCCAATTATCTAATATAGTCATGGGAAGATTCACTCTTGAAAAGCATCGTTTTTGTTTTTTTTTTAAGTTTTTCTTCCCATAGGGCATGTGTGCTTGATGAGACAAAGAGAGATAGAGAGAAGGAACGTGAGAAATCATGCCCTGGCAGGATGGCCATGCTGCAATTCCTTCTCCTCCATTCTTCTCCTGGGATTTTGGACATGCACATACATGCGTACGGCATGATTTCCAAGCAGCCAGGTCTGGGACTCAGACCATGGTTGGCCATGTGGGAATCCAGCACCTTAACTATCACACCAATGATGCTGGCCCCAAAGCATCATTATTTTGTCACTGTGTGAACATCATGGAGTGTACTATACAAACGGAGATGGTGTAGTCTTCTACCAACCCAAGTCATGAGTATGGCCTACTGCTTCTAGGTTATAAGCCTGCACAGAGCATGCACTGGATACCATGGCAGCTGCAACACAGTGACTAGTATTTGTGTATCTAAGCATACCCAACCATAAAAGAGGTACAGTAAAAACATGACATGAAAGATGAAAACACACACCTACTTAGGGCACTTACCAGGAGTGGAGCTGGTAGGACTGGAGGTTGCCCTGGGTGAGTGAGTGAGTGGTGAGCGAGTGTGAGGGCCTAGGACAGCATTGTGCACTGCTGTAGACTTTACAGACACCACACATACGCTACCTTGCACTGGTAGAAAACGATTTTCTTGGGACCAGCAGATGGCATAATGGTTACATTGCTGGACTCCCAACATGGCTAATCCCAGTTCGAGTTCCTGGACCTGGAAGTTTGAAACTCACTCCAGGTGTATGTGTGAATGCCCAAAATCAAGAGAGGAGGATGGAGGAGAAGGGACTGTGGTGTGGCTATCCCCCCCTGGGGAGAGGTGATTTCTTGCTTTCTGTCTCTCTCTCTCAGCGAGTACACATACCCTATAGCAAAAAATCTCTCTCTCTCTCTCTCTTTTTTTTTAAAGAGGTTTTTGCCTTAGGCTGTGTGTACTTGCTGGGGAGAAAGAAAAAGACAGAAAGAGTGAGAAGGAAAATGAGAACTCACTGCCCCTGTGGGGTGAGGGAATGGCCACATCACAATCTCTTCTCCTCCTTTCTCCTCCTGGGATCTTGGGCACACACGTACACACGCTCAACATGCGTTTCATACCACTGGGTCCAGGACTTGAACTGTGATAAGCCATGTGGGAGTCCAGTGTTGTAATTGCTACACCATTTGCTGCCCCCACAAAAATCTCTCTCTTTAAAAAAATAAAATAGTTTTCCTTCTTCAATAATAAGTTAACTATAGCTTATAGTAACTTTTTTTTTTTTGAGAGATTTTTGTTATAGGGAGCGTGCACTTGCTGGACAGACAGAGATTCGGAGAGACAGAAAGTGAGAAATCACCCCCCTGGAGGGATGACCACACCGCACTTCTCCAGTCTCCTCTCGGGATTGCGGGCACACACACACACAGATGCTCCCAGCATGAGTTTTAAACCACTGGGTCTGGGACTCAAATCCAGTTCGACCCAGTGGGAGACCAGCAATGTAACCATTATACCATCTGCTGGTCCCAGCTTATTGTCATTTTTTGAATTTAAAACACTTTTTAAACTTTTTGACCTTCGCCATCAACATTTAGCTTAAAACATACACACACACTGCTTAGCTGTACAAAAATACTCTTTCTTTATATCCTTATTTTAGAAGTTTTTGCTTATTTTTACAATTTCTGTATCTACTAATGTTTAAAAATGTGGGTAAAAACAGAGACACGAACGCACACATTCGGCTAGGCCTACACAGGGTCAGGATCATCAATAGCTGTCTTCCACCTCCACATCTTGTCCCACAAGGCTATGATGAGCAACGCAACGTGAGATTAAGTCAAGCACGAGAGGAAATGTTGCAAGAGATGCTCTAGACACGTGACACAGGAAGCTGTAGCTGTCACATGGCAAACTGCGACAGTCGACTTTTGTTCTACGAGTAGACGTCCATTCTGAAATAATGACAGAAATTACAGTAGAGTACTAACCAGTACCGTGGTGGGTTATTATCACCGTCGACGATGAGACGATTATATACTGTATGTAATTGTACGGGCTACACTTTCATGCGACTGGCCCTGCAGTAGGTTTGTTTACACCCGGACACCACAAACATGCGGGTAATGTGTTGTGCTTCAATGTTAGGACATCTGCGAAGTTGCCATCCTCTTAAGGGACCACCGGGGTGGACCAAAGCATTGTTGTTTTTTTGTTTGTTTTTTAAGAGGTTTTTGCTATAGGGCACATGCGCTTGCCAGACAGACAGAGAGAGAGAGAGAGAGATAGAAAGTGAGAAATCACCCCCCAGGGGGGATGGCCACGCCGCAATCCCTTCTCCTCTGTTCTCCTCTAGGGATCTTGGGCACCCATGCACACGCGCCCGGTGTGAGTTTTAAGCCACCAGGTCCGGGA
>NW_006159553.1:749733-756729 GCF_000334495.1 Tupaia belangeri chinensis
GTGAGTGTTAAGCCACCGGCTCCGGGATGCGAACTGCAGTCTACTACGTGGGAGTCCAGCGAACATAGCCATTATGCTAACTGCTAGTCCCCAAAGCATTGTTATATGGCTTGGGATGATATTCAAATTGGTTCTTTTCTAGATCATGATGACTGATTTGCTTATGTGATTAGACCATTCCTTTAAGATGACTAGAACTAATTCCCTAACCTGCAGGGAGAGTTGGAGAAAAAGGTAGGATTTGGAGGTTGAATAGGAATTGAGGAGGAGTTAGTGAGCAGGTGAGCAGGTGAACAGGGAAGGCAGAGATGACATCTTACACCACGTGCAAAATCCTAAACCGGCGATGAGTTGGAGAGATTGAGGACTTCCAAGACCACGTGTGTGGCTGAGCAAGCATGAAAGGCTCACTTTCCCGGGCTTTATAAGACAAAGAACAGGACTTCACAAGGTGGTTTAAGCAAAAGCTGGTGATCGTTCTGGGGAAATCTCATTACAAGCAAAATCGCTCTCCCATTCCATCTTTCTCTCCAGAATTGCCACTTCACGTAACATGGAAGAGGTGATCACACCAGGAACAGGCCAGAGAAGAAGACCACGCATGTACCCACAAGTGGAATCATGCAGCAAGGCAGCCTGGAGAGGTAATTCTAGCACGCCACTGGGCCTGCTTCCCTCTAGCCATCAGGATTCCAATTCCCAAGTCCAACACCTGGGTGGCAGATGTGACCAGCTTTAGCAGATCTGGCCCAGGGCAGATCCTCCCAGAACAGCTGTGCACAAGGTGATTATGAGTGGGGCAGGGAGATGGGAACAGGGAAGCATTAATGAGGGGGCAGACAGCACTCTGGAAATCAAGCCCCTTCTTTTCTCTCCAAACTTTTAGAATCTCAGCACCTTGGAATATTTGGGAATCAGCCCTGGAGTGAAGAATACCAGTGGTGTCCCATAATTGAATCAGGCAGACATTAAGGATGGAAAAGTCATCTTCTGTCATTATGGGATTGTTCCCAAATGCATGCTTGGCAACACCTGAGTCTTTCATCTGCTCCAGTCAGGCTTTTGGAGCAGGCTGCACTGGTCAGGTGTCCCGAGGGTGGACTGTGGGCTGGGGTAGGCCCTTCCTATTCTGATTTGGGAGATAGTTCAAGTTCTCAGCAGGGCCCCACCCAAGAGCCGTCTCTGGAGAGCAGGCTGCCTGGTCTCGGTGTCCCTCAACTCAGGCCTTCCTTCATGCCATAGAAACCCCACAGCTGCTGCCCCATAGGCATTGTATAAAAGCAGACCGAGTTGATGAATAAGCCCATGCCCTGTATTCCAGACGTGAGGCAGTTAATCAGTGGCCTCTCCTACACGCTTTCAGGGATAACCCTTTGAAACACGGTTGTTACCAACATTCTTCCCAGAGTTTCCTGGCACCCGCTGGCTCTTATCCATTCTCCCAGCTAAAGCATTCCATGCTTAAAGCCCCAGGGAAGGGAGGACAGGCAGGAGCTCAGAGAACAAAGGAGTAAATTCTGGATTTTTGAGTCTCAAAAGTTTAGGCCCTAAGGAATCTCAGGGCATGAAAGAAAATGGGGATTACTTGGACCAGTTCATCTTCTCTATACCCTGCCTCCAGCTTCCACCAGATGGCTCAGGACAGCCGAGCTGCCTAGAAAAGGAAGAGAGCCAAAGGAAGCCCAGGTGCTGCAAACCCCATGGGGATATGCAATATCCCTGCAGACACGCTCCTCTCTAGCTCCCTCTGGGCCAGCCCAAGGTCGGGTGGGGGCTCCCAGAGAGGAGGGCAGCATTTCCCACCATGCATTCTTCTCTGCCAGTGCCGGGGAGATATAGAGCCCACGAGTTCCCCCAAGCCTGCTTTGCTACTGCTGGAAACTAGACATCCTCCCCAAGGCCACAGACAGACGAGCCAGCAGGAGGGTCCCTTGTCCTGCTGGCTTGTCAGACGGAGGCCCTGGGAGCTGTGGGTTGACTCCAAGGTGACCTTCTGCTGGAATGAGGAGGCCATGGCACTGACCTGTGGATGGACTGATGACAGAAGAACAGATGGGACTGGGTGACTCAGGAAATGCCTGCAAGATTAGATGATTAAATGTCCATCTCCCCCCAGTCCTAGGTAAACCCTGGAGTAAAGTGAAGAGAGACAGTAAATTCGCTGCAGTTTCTCACCCACCAGGGTAATGGAGCCTTCTGTCAGAAACCAAGTTCACATGAAGCTGTACGGATTGCACACCTGGAATATGTGGTCACAAATTCATGGCCCTGGCTTGTTTAATAGTCAAAAACATAAACACTGCAGCAACCAACGATAAATACCTTCAAGGGCCAGGCCCTGTAGCACCGTGGTTAAGCATTGTGGCTAAGGGAGCCAGATGACACAGGGCTGACTGCAGTTGGAGTCCTTGAAAAACATGCCAGGTTGGGACCAGCTGATGGCATAATGGTTGTCACTGGATTCCCACATAGTCGACTACGGTTCAAGTCCCGGATCTGGTGGCTTATAACTCATGCCAGGTGCATGTGCGAGTGTGCCCAAAACCCCAAGAGGAGAATGAAAGAGAAGGGATTGCGGTGGGGCTGTCCCCTTTGGGGGGTGACTTCTTGCTTTCTTTCTCTCTCTGTCTCTCTGGCAAGCACCCATGCCCTATAGTAAAAAGAAAAGAAAAACAAGTCAGGCTCATGTGAGTGCATGCCCCAAATCCTGATGAGATGCAGAGATCAAGGAGGACGGTGCTGTGACCATGCCCCACTAGGGGTTTGTCTCTCTCTCTCTCTCTCCCCCTCTCTCTCGCGTGCTTGTTCACAGACACACACACCCCGTCTGGCAACAACAACAACACAACCAAAAACAAAAGACCTGAGAGCCCACTCAGATTCCAAGTCCTAGCCCTTTCTCTCATGTGCACTCAGGCCAGATCCTGGAAGAGAACCCAGGTCTGACCCCAACCCAATCCACTCCACCCCACCCCACGTAGAGATTCAATCAGCGCACAGGTCCTCTGCCTACCACAGTGGCACGGGGAGGTCTCTGACACAGCCCAAGTGTCCAGATGTGAGGCAGACAACTGACAGAATGACTGACAAACTGGAACTCTCTGCACAGGCCAAACGCTCTTGAATAGATGAAGGATAGACATGAACTCAAGGAGTAGCTTTGGGAGAACAGGTCCTCTGTGAGCTACTGCAATGAGAGCCATCCGATGACCCCCTGCCAGGGCCTCAGCTGCGTCTCTCGATCTCGGACCAACCCTGTCTGTCCTAGGGGTGGGAGTCTCCTGAATCCCAGCTTTGTAGGCGGGAACCCGCAAGAGTGTCATCAGGCCCCACAACCCACAGCAGTTTCTTAGCTGTCATCTGTCTGTCTCTCTATACTTCCGTCCAGGTTGGAAAATATCCGACACACTTGGGTGGAGTCTTCCCTGTGTCCTCCACAGGCCCCATGCCCTGACAGTTGGTTTCTTTGCCCACACCATGGGAGCTAGTGGCATGCACACCTTACAGGGTGGTTGTGAGCCTTAACTAAGGTCAAGAGCCTAGTACAGTCCCAGGAAACAACCCCTAAATGTCATGGACACACACGGTCATGTACGTTAACACACACAGGGTTTGATACAGTCTATATCCTGTTTTCCTCCCCCATAATTCACTCTGCACAGTCTTCACGAGACCAGAGAATGGAGTCGCTTGCCAGTCCAGCTGCTAGACAGCTGCTGCCCCTCTATCGGGGCCCCAGGTTCATTTCGCCCACTGCCCCGGCCTTGGTTCTTTCTAAGCCTTGTAGAGTCCATGTCGGCTGCAGGAATATTAGGCTTTGAACCACCGTGGAAGGTCTCCTCCTTTATTATATCAGGTAAGCTGGACCTGGTAGCTTCTCAACTGCCCTGAACGTGCCCACATCTGCTGAGTGTGTAGAATCGGAAGCACAGACACGATCCTCACAGGTAGCTGTTATCAGCACTTCCGCTGTACAGCTGAGGACATGGTTTCTGAGCAGCTGAGTTGGAGGACAGACAATAAATGTCCCACCTAGAAGGCGGGAGGGACTCTGAGGGCAGTAGAATTTGAACCCAGTTCTTTCTGACTTCAAAGTAGAAAGCAAACCTCTAAAAGAATGTGCCAAAGGGAACCATCTAAGTGACTTAAAAAGAATACAGAATTAATGAACCTGCCCCTACAGAAAAGAATGTGACCCCCCTTTTGTCCCCAGGTTGTGGCTATAAGGCACATGCCATCACCAGAGAGACACAGAAAGAGGGAAAGAAAGAAATCACCTCCCCACGGGGGGATGGGGGGGTGGCCACATTGCAATCCCTTTTCCATTCTCCTCTTGGGATTCTGGGCACAAACGCACATGCACCTGGCATGAGTTTCAAGCCATGGGGTGTCCAGGACTCAAAATGCAGTTGGCCATGCAGGAATCCAGCGTGCTTTAACTGCCGCACCACCTGCTGACCCGTAACTCCCATCTTTTCAATATAAGGTAACTAAGTCCATAGGGCTTCTCCGGGGTTTTTGCTTTACATTTTTTTCTTCCCAACATCTGGGAACTGCTTAGTTTTCTGAAGGCCAAAATGAGCTCCTAAGCTGCTCACGGCAACCTTTCAAGCCTCCAGGCCCTTCATGTCTGTCTGCCGCATTCCGAAGAAAGAAGACCAGGGTAGGACGGAGGGATCCTGGGGAACCCAAGGGAGACACGGTTCCCGTTAAACCGTGCCTAGGACATCTGTCTGCGGAGGAAGGGAGTTCCATTCTCCTCTTGGGATTCTGGGCACAAACGCACATGCACCTGGCATGAGTTTCAAGCCATGGGGTGTCCAGGACTCAAAATGCAGTTGGCCATGCAGGAATCCAGCGTGCTTTAACTGCCGCACCACCTGCTGACCCGTAACTCCCATCTTTTCAATATAAGGTAACTAAGTCCATAGGGCTTCTCCGGGGTTTTTGCTTTACATTTTTTTCTTCCCAACATCTGGGAACTGCTTAGTTTTCTGAAGGCCAAAATGAGCTCCTAAGCTGCTCACGGCAACCTTTCAAGCCTCCAGGCCCTTCATGTCTGTCTGCCGCATTCCGAAGAAAGAAGACCAGGGTAGGACGGAGGGATCCTGGGGAACCCAAGGGAGACACGGTTCCCGTTAAACCGTGCCTAGGACATCTGTCTGCGGAGGAAGGGAGCAGACATCCTCTCTCAGAAGGCAGGCTTCACAGGGAAGAAAAAGCCCAGGATGCATGGGTGCAGGAGGCGTTTTATAAATGTGGCTGTCCTAGGAACATGGAAAATGGCATTAACCGAGGGTCCACTATGACCTGGACAGTGCCCTGCACTGTCCCTCTGAACCTTTTGGCAATCCTGTGAGGGAGAAGACGCTTTCCCCATGTTAAAAACAAGTGTGGGATAGTTTAACAACTTACCCTGGGCTGCACAGGTGCTAGGACTTTGTGGAATGGGATCTGAGCCTGCGAGTCTGCTGCCTTCTCTCCCCTTCTCCCCAGTGGTTCTCCACGGGGCTGCACCACCCCCTAGGGGGCTGTTCTGGAAGTCTCCAGTGATGTTCTCATGGTCATAAGAGCTGAAGTCCTAAAATTCTCAGGATAGTCCCTAACGAGGACCAGTTCCATGTCCCTCATGGCTTCATGTGCTCTGCTGACACGGAGGTGCTTAGAATTCATGATCCCCTCCTCAGCCTTGAACTGTTTTCCAGCGAAATGCAAAGTGTGTCTTGTACATGGCAATTTCTAGAACTGTAGCTACAGTGAGAGAGGTGCGTCTGCAGCTTCCCTACTGCAGAGAATCCTATCACGAGGTGGCAGGGTTTAGGGATGAGATGTTCCACACAGCAGCCACCAAGGGTTCAAGGTTCTCTCCCCAAG
The DNA here is from genome assembly GCF_000334495.1 of Tupaia belangeri chinensis. NCBI lineage: Eukaryota > Metazoa > Chordata > Mammalia > Scandentia > Tupaiidae > Tupaia > Tupaia belangeri. Next base: position 755,608 of record NW_006159553.1, read on the forward strand.
TGAAGCACAAACTTCTGGCTACTTCCTCCTGTCTTCTCTTGTGGTATGCCTCATTTACATAATAAGAGCTCCATTATTGCAATATAAACCACTCTCCTCTTAATTCTTGATATTACAGTTGGAGCATCCTATAGTTTTTTTTTTTTGGTAGCATATAGGAAAATAGGTTATATTTTCTCTGAATTTCACTTTGAAATAGTAAAGGAAATATTACAAATTACTGGGTTGTCAGAAAAGGCATGAGCCTTTTTTGCACAGAAAAACACATCATGACTTTTCTGATGACCCAATATTATAAAAAGGGGCCTCGGGCTGGACAGTACTGAGAACTGTCCTGGCCTCGGTTTCTCCTCTGCCACTTGGTCCTGTGCGTGTCCTCCCTTTTCTACCCACCACCCTCCCCTTTGGCCTGTCACACCCCTACCCTCCTCTTGCCTTGAAAGCGAAGATTTGGCTCCGCCAAACCTCTCATGTCGCCATGGCTTCCTCTGTGCTTCCCTTCCGTTTATCTTGGCCCCGATTAAGGTGCAAGATACTGGTATCTGAGGTTCAGCTGGACTGATGAATGTCCCCTCAGAGCTGAGCAGTACAGAGAGGGCTCCTTCTGTGATTAGAGAGCCTGACTCCCAGGTAAGCAGTCACTTTTCTGGGGTGTTCTTTTTTTTGTTTTTGCTATAGAGCGCGTGCTCTCGCCAGACAGACAGAGAGAGACAGAGAGATAGAAAGCGAGAAATCACCCCCCAGGGGGGATGGCCACACCGCAATCCCTTCTCCTCCATTCTCCTCTCCGGATCTTAGGCACACACACACACACACACACGTGCGAGGAGTGAGTTTAAGCCCCTGGGTCCGGGCCTCGAACCACAGTCGACTACATGGGAGTCCAGAGACATAGCCATTATGCTAACTGCTGGTCCCTCTGGGGTGTTCTATGCGGCCGGAGCTGCCCAGGTCAGCTCTGCCGATGGTACTCCTCTTCTACCAAGGAGCGCTGTCTCTGAATTGCAGACAGGCTGGCAAAGCATGCACGGCCTCGCAAACTGCTCTCCCTTGCACAGAGCATCTTAATGATCGTTATTGTCGGCTCTTAGGCTACTGCTAGGGGCGGGGGGGATGAAGAGG
>NW_006159553.1:756770-757829 GCF_000334495.1 Tupaia belangeri chinensis
GGGGGGGTGTGCAGAGAGAAAAAGAAGCCGGGAGCAGAGCCCCTGGCAGATGAAAAGGGGCCTTTGTAGCGGCTGGGTCTGTACATTAAGATAAATCTCTCCTCGCACTAAAATAACATCTACATTCATTTGGGCCCGTGCCACATTCAGCATTTCAGAAATTTGACAAAACATCGCTCGAGCATGTTGAAGTTTGCCAGTTCACAACGAAACAAGAAAGCTACGTCGGCCGCATGGAAACACTTCTCCCAGTTCCCCACTTTCACTTATGACTCTAATTTTCCGGCTGCACTTGAAAGAAAAAGCCTTTGCCCTTTTTTCAGGTGCCAACCACTTAGCAGGGCCCTGAAATGGGCAGCAAATTGCCGCTGGAGGTGGTAGACTTCAAGAGGAATCTTTTTCTTTCCCCCTAAAGGAAACTACTAGAGACTCTGCATGCCTGATAAAGCCTTTAATAGCTGGAGAGACATTATCTGGGGGTGGCCCTCAGGTGGACTAGACATGAATAATGCCTCATGAAAGGAATTACTTCTACCCCAAGTACAGCACACCAGACGAGCCTGGCGGGGCCTGTTTCTAACAGAAATCTCCCATGCAGGGTCCAGCAGGCCACAGTCACTCCTGTGGAGCGCTTCCCTTCCAGACCGTGTCCCTTCCAGACCAGTTTTGAATTGTTTGAGGCCCTGACCAATTTTTTTTTTTCTTAGATTGTTTTGCTAAAGGGCATTTGTGCTTGCTGGAGAGACAGAGAGAGACAGAGAGATAGAAGGTGAGAAATCACTCCCCCTGGGAGGGATGGCCACACCGCAATCCCTTCTCCTCCATTTTCCTCTCAGGATCTTGGGCATGTATCCACACATGCCTGGCCTGAGTTTTAAGTTGCTGGGTCCAGGACTCAAACTGTGGTTGACTATGCGAAGAGTCCAGTGATATAACCATTATGCCATCTGCTGGTCTTGAGGCCCTGATTAATTTACATTGGGACATTCCTTTCCTTTCCTTTCCTTTCCTTTCCTGCCCTGCCCTGCCCTGCCCTTCTCTTTTCTTTTATTTTTTTTT
>NW_006159553.1:758009-764038 GCF_000334495.1 Tupaia belangeri chinensis
AAAAAGAAATCATCCTCCCAGAGATGCTGGCCACGCCATAATCCCTTCTCCTCCATTCCCCTCTCAGGATTTTGAGCATGCATGCACACATGAGTTTTAAGCATCCAGGTCCAGGACTCAAGCTGTGGTGGTCCAGCACCTTAATCACTATGCCACCTGCTGGCCCCATACAGAGTGAACGTTTTCAGGCTGTTGTTTGCTGTTTTACAAAACCAGGATGACCTGAAACAAGTCAGGACTCTCTTTGCTGAGAATGAACAGACTCTGGTACAGTCCACTGGCTAAGTAAAGATGGGTAGATGCATGCAGCTTCAGAGCTAGCGGCGTGGACCCTGGACTCCACTCCTTACTTTACGAGCCAGTAGCCAGAGGTGCAAAGAGGTTAGCAACTTCCCTGCGATGGTCAAAGATGGTCTGGACCAATTATAAGGCCAGCTGAGCTGGAATAATGGAAGGCTGTTGCTTTTGCCAGTTGAGCATGCGAGTCCCCCTTTTTGAGTAGCAAAGTACCTCTCCTCTTACCCATACCCATACCCTTTCCAGGAGGGGCTGACCTGTCTCCCATGTGGTTTGTAGGATTAAGTCTCTATCCCCCAGACACAAGGAAGTGTCCTCCCCTCCTCTGCCATGGAAACAAACCCCAGGACTTTGAACTGAAACTTTTAGGAAAGAGGGGATTTCTCTCCATTGAGTTTGCCAACCTGGTTGGAGGAGTGCTGGGGGTACTGGATAAAGAGGGTCTGCTGGAGAACAGAGCAAACAGAGAAGTCAAACAAGACACTGAGGACCTTGGGGACTTCCGCTGAGCCCCAGACCCAACTGTACCTCAGTCTTACAGAGCTCTGGACTCTTGTTGCTCGTGACAGTGAACGTCCACCCACATCAACCCATTGAATAACTAAATTCTTTTAATTTACTGGACTGTACCTGAAGTCTTACAGAGCTCTGGACTCTTTTGTTGCTCGTGACAGTGAACGTCCACCCACATCAACCCATTGAATAACTAAATTCTTTTAATTTACTGGATTTTCTGAAGACAACCCAAGTTTGGTTTTTGTTGACTTCAGTGGCTAGCATTCTAATCGGTGTAAGACTATTACATCTTGGTAATAGTCTTGGTAATTGTCCTCAGGAGGAGCTGGTGACTCCTCCTGACAGGAGGTGGCATTGACAGCTCAGGTAGAATGATCCATCTCAGAAGCATCTCCATGTAGACAGTCAAAACCAGTAATGGACTACAACGCGGATATGGAAGGAAAATTCATAGCAATGTACACAGTTCTTCCCAATCTCAGGTCAACGGTCACTAATGGATCTTGGTGCTCCTTCCCAGGGAGCCTCACCATCCTCCCAAGATGGCGCAGCAGGTGTGGGTGTTGTGCAGTGGTCCAGCTTAGCTGACCATGCAGTGATGCTCATGGTAAACCCCGTGCAGGAACATGGTACCCTTACCCATACTGGCTGATCACACGGGGGCCCTGTAACTGCTCTAAGCAACCAAGCTGTGGACAGTGAAGAAAGCAAACACGTACATCTCCCATGAGGGCCCGGTTGCTATACTTTTGAGAGTATTTCACTTCTTCCTAATGACAAATATGAAGAATCTTGCAGTTTTTTACCAAGACAGGGTGTGAGACGATACAGGAGCACACATCATACCTGAACGTTGCCAGGAAAAAGTCTTTTATCTCATTCCCTAGCCCAGACAGCCAGGCTGAGGGTGAGGGGGCAGTGGGGATAAAGAGCCTCTGTAACCACTGTCACGGGAAGGTCTGGAGTACATGATGGGGGACATTAACTGGTCACCACTGCCTCGATGCCCTGCATTGAAGAGACTCCAGGACTGCATTTCCCAGAACTTCCCCCCAGGAATGGCACCAGCTTAGAGCTGGCCAGTGAGAGCCTCCTAGACTCAGAAGGCAGCAAAGAGCTAGAGGCCATGCTACCCTGGAGGCAGTTGCGGGCCGACGTGTGGGCACAAGTGAGGTTGGCAGCCATTTCCTAGTGAGTGCTAGAGAACAGGTGCATGGATGCTTCCTGGGCCTCCTCCTCCAACATAGTAGTGGTTGTAAAAGCTTCTGGTTCCTTGAACTCAGCCCTTAATACTCAGTATTCATAGGGTAGCTTTTGTTCCTAGGAACCCATCCTGAGTGATAGCATCAGGACCTCCGATTTTCATGAGGTATGGCTAGAGTAAAGATTTCCTTTGCATGCTGCTAAGCCTCTGCTATCCTCACACTGTAAACCAGGCCTATACCCAGGGTACCAGGCCACTGTGCTGTGTGTGTGCGTGTGTGTGTGTGTGTTAGGGTACCAGGCCACTGTGCTGTGTGTGTGTGTGTGTACATATATGTCACCCAGGATGCTCTGGATCTGAGCCGACATCCCATAGACACAACGTGACAGGTTCTCTCGCAGGTTTTGTAGAGAAGGCCTCCGTGACTCCTACAAAGTCCTACCCGGCATTGGTATCCCATCGGAAGCCCTGGGACTCCTTTCTCCCTGCCTGGCAAGTCCTAGCTACAGCCTCTCATGTGCCTTGTTTTCCTCTCAGGTTTCTATTAGCACGGCCTGGAAGATTACTCCACTCTCGTTCTCTTCCTTAGCTTAGGCAGCTTAGGATATGGGTGGGTTGGGACCAGCAGTTAGCATAATGGCTGTGTCGCTGGACTCCCATGTAGTCGACTGCGGTTCAAGTTCCAGGCCCGGTGGCTTAAACTCATGCCGGCCGTGTGTGCGTGCGTGCCCAAGATCCTGAGAGGAGAATGGAGGAGAAGGGATTGTGGTGTGGTCATCCCCCCCGGGGAGGGGTGATTTCTCACTTTCTGTCTCTCTGTCTCTCTCTGTCTTTCTGGGGAGCGTACACGCCCTATAGCAAAAACCTCTAAAAAAAAGAAAAAAAAAAAAAGAAAGAAAGAAAGAAAGGAAGGAAGAAAGAAAAAAAGAAAGAAAGAAAGAAGCGTGGGCTAAAGGTTAGAACCCAGTGCTTCCCCTTACCAGCTGTGGAAGAGATTAGATAAGCTACTGCACTTCCCTCTGCTCAACCTTAAAGGCGGTGACAGCCAAGTTAGACCAAGCACAGTGTCCAGCACACAGTAAGAGCTCAGCGATCGCTAGCCTGGGTATGAGTGTTTTCCTAGAATGGAAGATTACTTTCCTCGTGGGGTTCCAGAAAAAGATACATATGGACTCTTCAGCCAGCCAGAATTGGCAATTTTCATTCCCGGCCCCAGTGACATGTTCTCAGATCCTCTAAGTCCCTCAGAATTCGCTCTCTCTCACCAACTGCTTCTGCAACAAAGCCTCTCAATCCTTCTTGGATTGTCGCTGCTTAGAGGAGTCGACAGCAAAGAGCAGCGATTCTTGCCTAGGGCTCTCCAGGTTACTCTATCATCTTAAACCATTTTTATCAACACAGTATTACAATTACAGATAAGGATCATTTACACTGCAGCTCTTCAGAGTAATCTTGAGGACTAAATGGTCCCTGGAATTGTTTTATAAACCACATCTACTTTCAAATACCTTTTATGTCTTCCTGTTTTTCAGTATTTAAGAAAGGATTAGATTCTTTCTACCCAGTGGAAAGGAAGGCAAATGATGTGTTTGTTTGTTTGGTAAGATTTTTGCTATAGGGCATGTGTGCTTGCCAGAAAGACTGAGACCAAGAGAGAAAAAGTGAGAAATCACCTCCCTCTCCCAGGGGGTATGACCACGCCTCAATCCCTTCTCCCCTGTTCTCTTCTTGGGATTTGGGGCACGCACAGGCACCCGGTGTGAATTTCAAGCCACAGAGTCCAGGACTTGAACTACGGTCAGCCATGTGAGAGTCCAGCACAGTAACTACTACGCCACCTGCAGGCCCCAATGATTTGCTTTTTTAATGCTGGGTAAAAACACTTGCTGCGTCCTAGAGGGGAGCCAATCCCAATGACGGTATGTGCTACCTTGCCATTATCTGGCATTCTGGACCATGGCACGGTGCAAGTGAACCTGCTTTTCTGCTTGGTTAAGTCAAACTTAAAATTTTCTCATCCACTGGAAGGGCTATATCTAAGAGGCATCATCTTCTTTTTTGCTATTCACAGAATAGCAGAAATATCCTCAGAAATATCCTCGTATGACTTCCACCTTTCACTTCCTTCCCCTGTCTAAACTGACTTCATCCAACAAATACTGACGGAGCATTTTCTGCGTCAGGGATGTTCCCTGGGGTTAAAACCTCTTAAGGCACACAGATATGTCACCAATGGCTGTGGTAAGTGGTTTGAAAGGATAAAAGGGGCACTCAACATAGTCCTGGGGTCACGAGGAATGACTTCATCTGCAGCCTTGGGGTGGGGGGTAAACATTAACAGACACACGGAGCCCAGGGCCCTTCGCTGGGAGTTTGTAGAACTGAGAGGCCGCCACCACAGGAACATCAATGCAGCAGGTTTTTATTTCTTTAAAAGCTCCCATTCCTTTTTTTTCCCTAAGATTTTTGCTATAGGGTGCATGCACTCATTGGAGAGAGACATGGAAAGACACACAGAGAGAGAGGAAAACATCACCTCCCCAGGGGGGATGCCCATGCAGCCATCCCTTCTCCATTCCCCTCCCAGGATTCTGAGCACACATGCACTTGGCATGATTGTCAAGGCGCCACATCTGACACTTGACCTGTGGTCGGCCATGTGGGGTCCAGCACTTTAACCACCATGCCAACCACAGACCCCTGGAGGTTCCCATTTGTATCAATGGCACTGTAGGATCGAGGGGATGGATTAAGAAGGCAGGGTAGAAGTTTTCCTGCTGTTCAAAAAGCAGTGGGTGAGTGGGGAGGGTGAAGGACCGTGGTGAGGAGCAGGAGCTGGTATAGGGGTCAGGCCCCTCACTCATTCCAACAGGGAGCAACACTCGCCACCCTAATAGCACACCAGTGTTACCCCGCTAGGCTGCAATGAATCCTGACTGCCAGCTAAAGTCACCTGTCCACGTTCTGTGGACCCTGCCCGTTCCCGTCTCATTCCTCACATCCTCCTCCTGCCACAGGACACCTCTAATCTTAAGAAAACGGCAGAGTGACTCTGGACACCTAATGGAATATTGCTAGGAAACCATTTGACACCCAGACTTGGTGTGGGGTAGGTGGCGACTACTTGAGATTTCCCTGAGGTGAGCTAAGCATCGGTGACACTAACATTTGGAGATGTGAAGTAACTTGCCCCACATGAGAGTGCTAATCACTGGGAGACACTGCAGTGGACATGCATTCTCTTCAAAGATCTCCTGGAGTGGATTCTAGGGTTCCTTGGTTCTCTGTCACTATCTACCTAGAAGACATTACTCATGCCCTGTGGACATCAAGAGAGATACCGTATGAGCTGGGGATAGGAGAGAAGGGTCAAAATAGATGACCCTTGGGATAACTCCCCCCCACCACCACTTTCAAGGCCAAGACTCAACAGAATAACATGTAGAAAGCCAACTCCACCAATAATTCTTTTATTTTTTAGAGAGAGAGGCTATTGTTATCGGGTATGCATGCTTGCCAGAGAGACCGAGAGAGACAGAATGCAAGGAATCACCCCCAGAGGGATGGCCACACCATAATCTTTTCTCGTCCATTCTCCCCTTGGGATTTTGGGCATGCACGCACATGCATCTGGAGTGAGTTTTAAGCCGCTGGGTCTGGGACTTGAACTGCAGTCACCTACGTGAGAGTCTAGTGATGTAACCATTATGCCATCTGCTGGTTTGGACCCACTGACAATTTTAATCTCTGCCATGGACAGGCAAGACGGTGCAGAACTGGCAGTTCATACTTTCTGCTGTACACACTGCAAACATCATGTTAGGTATTCCTGATCAATGCAGCTGTCCAAAGGAGGCAGGTGAAGGCTGACTGGCAAAAAGACGACTTGCATGCTGACTCATGAGAATCCCAAGTTGGGATTCTCTCAAGTGGTGACAGGCAACCACCCCTCACCCCCTACCCCTGCCACCCCAGCAAGTCCTAGTGTTACTGAGATTTTCTTTATTCCCCA
>NW_006159553.1:764060-770017 GCF_000334495.1 Tupaia belangeri chinensis
AGCCTAACAGTAAAGTCGATTTGTATGGAAACTGTTTTAGCATGTTAATGTCTCACTCTAAAATGAGAATGAGGCTGCATTTTATGGAGGGCCTTCAACAAATAAAAATGATGGAAATGTATTGAGTCAGGGTTAATATCATAAACAGCAACAAAAAAGACAATTCTTAACTACAGTAAATATACTCAGAGAGCTAAAGAAAGATATATCCCTAAAATGGTAACGGGCTACTGTAAGAAAGAACTCTCGGGGGACCAGCAGATTGTGTAATGGTTACATCGCTGAACTCCCACATAGTCGACAACGGTTCGAGTCCCAGATCTGGCATGCCAGGCAGGCATGTGCATGCATACCCAAGATCCTGAGGAGAATGGAGGAGAGGGGATTGCGGCATGGCCAACCCCTGGGGGGGTGGTTTCTCACATCTGGCTCTCCATCTGTCTCTGTTTCTCCAGTAAGTGCATGAACCCTAAAGCAAAAAATAAATTTGAGAGTAGAAAGATAAATGTTGCAAAAAGAGAAGCTCCCATGGGCCAGCCCTGAGGCCAACAATTAAGTTGCTACACAGAGGAAGTCGGATCCCAAGATACCAAATGGCCAGCCTGGGTTTAAGACCTGCCCCAGTGACTTGAAAACACACTGAGGGCCTGCGCTTGTGGCCAGCATTTTTATGCGACAGAGACTTGAAGGAAAGAGGACTGTGGTGTGACTAGACTTTCCTTTCTCTCTCTCTTGCACACGCACCTGTACATAAATGCCCTCTGGCAGAGAGAGCAAGCAAAAAGACAAAACAAAACAAAAGAACATATCTTTCAGGAAACAAGGCAAAAGGATCTGGAAAAATAAGAAAATGACCTAGAACTGAAGGATACATTTTTTTTTTTTTGCTTTGCTTTGTTTTGTTTTAGCTGTAGAGCCCATGTGCTCCCCAGGGAAACAAAGAGGACTGAGAGGTGGAGAGTGAGAAATTACCCCTAGGCAGATGGCCAGAATGCAATCTCTTCTTCTCCATTCTCTTCTTGGGATGTTAGGCACACACGTGCACATGCCCAGTATGTTTTTTAATCCCTTGAGTGTGAGACTGGAACAGTCTCACCAAGTGGGATCCAGTGGCCTTAACCATCATGTCACTGGCTGACCCAGGATACACATTTCTTAATCAAAAAGGCTTGTAAAATACTCAGCATGCTCAACAAAGAGGCCTGTTAGCATCTTGGAGCTTCTAAATACTATGAACACAGTCCATCCTAAAGCTTCCAGGATGGTGGTTGGATGAATCTGGTCACATCAAAGGATCTGAAAATAGAATATTCTCAGACATTCTATCAGAAACACTGGAAGTCAGGAGAAAATGGAACCAGGCCTTCAAAATTCTGAGGGAAGATGCTTTCCGGCAGAGAATTCTGTATGTGGCTGAACGAACACCAAATCGAAGTGGAATCGACATTTCTCAGAGCCCTGATGATGTAAGACATTTTACCTCCCATTTTTGGAAAACTACTGGAAAATGTTTATCAGCAAAACGGGGAACTAAGTCAGGAAAAAGGCAGACATTGGTCTTGGAGAAAGAGGAAAACAGCAGAAGTCAATGGTGAAGAGAGGTCTTAGGATCGCAGCTGCCCACAGGCCTAGAGAACGGCTAGTCCAGAGAATGGAGAATGGCAATGGGTATGTGTGTTCAGGAGAGGTCTCCTTGAAGCATGATGACATAGGCAGGTTACTGAACATTTGGGCAACAGTGAGAATAGGCATTTGAGGTATCCAATGAAACACCTGGCGGGGAGGGAAATCATTGACAGGTAGAAAGAAAAGCAAAGAAAGCAAAGGCCAAGGGATTCTTCTGCCAAGGGAAAACATTAAAACACACACACACACACCCCGGAGCATTGGCGGGGATGGAAATCATTGACAGGTAGAAAGAAAACAAAGCAAAGGCCAAGGGATTCTTCTGCCAAGGGAAAACATTAAAACACACACACACACACCCCGGAGCATGCCATTGGACACAGTAGGGACTATACATCCATTGTCCTAATAACACAATCGCTATCTAATCAAAATGATGAATTAGGAACACAGCTATGTTGGTGAAATGGCAGAAGGCTGGGAAGGGCTGATTGAAAAAGTCCACTATATGTTAAGGAAGTAAATAAGTAATGTCTAAAATGAAACGTAAAGCAGCGGTCAACTGGGCAATGAGAAACAGAGATGCTAAGATAGGGAGCAGTTGATTCTAGGAAGTAAGACTGGGGCTGACGGTGGCGGGTCAGGGCCTGTTTTTCTTCCTAAGCTTTTTTAGCACTATTTACTTTTTTTAAGCCCTCGTTCATATAGTATGTTGCTATCAGACCAGTTTAATTATAAATAGAAAGTGAGGTGGTAAAAGAAACAAATAATCAGCAGTCTTGCTCCAGGATCCATGACTCAGGCCTGGACGTGTTTTTCGCTTAGTTGCTTCTTCCTCATGCCCAAATCAGGAGAGGTGCATCCCTGGAGGCGTGGTCTCTCCAGGAGGTGAATAGGAAAAGTTGGGGAGAAGTTAGCTCCTACTTTTGGGGGCAGTGTCGGAATCTTTGAGTTTTATCTGATTCCACCTGTCCAGAAGGTGAGCCTCAGTCACATGTGAATTTCAGCAGACCACAGGGTGGTAAGACAAGCCCAGACTCACCTGTGCAGGGGAGCTTGGGGGTGCCACCACCCTGTCACAGAGGTCGTTCTGTAGACACTCTCGGATGCCATGCTAAGGGATGAATGATGGCCAAATTCCAAGAAATAATCACACAGTAAGTTGAAGTTGAAGCTTGTACATGACTGAGGACACATTTTTGCAAGATGGAAACGGAACTCACTCCATGGGATGGTCCCCGGGCAGAACGGTTTCCAAAGAAATCAAGTAGGTTTGCTGAAGGACAGCTGTCTTTGCCATTTGACCAGGCTGAAGTTTATCCCAGGGTGAGCCGTTTCCATTTTTACTGCAGCTCAGACAGGTGCAAACCAAGTGGCAGAACTGTCTGCTGGAGAGGCCAATGCACGTCCTACAAGCCTCTGCTCGGGGTCCGAGGGACACTCATCCCAACATTTAGCTTCATGCTTTTACCTCAAGAGGTCAAAGGCATCCTTTGAAATGGCATGGTTAGAATTCTACCAAGATCCCATTAGCAGAGAGAAATTATTGCCTTAATAAAACTTAATCTTGTAATGTCCCACAAACCATTAAATGTTATGGGTTATCTTCTCTTGTCACAAAAGACAATGGAAACAATATGGGCTGTTGTGTGGTGAGCAATGATAGATATCGAAAAACCCAAATGTCATCAAGACTTTACGTACTGCTCACCCACATAATCCCAGCATTATAAAAATGATGAACAACAAACGGAGGGGAGGGGAAAAAAAAGGACAGACAAAACTGGAGTCTTACAAGCTCTAGGCCTGCGCCAATAAGTAGTTTGAAAAGAGCGTTCGTCGGGATTCATGTGTTTTCTGCATGTGTAAGAATACTCTTACACAGGGGGCTTACTTCATAACTGAGATTCTTTTTCATTTAATTCAGTCATATTAGATTATGGGGCTGATTATGATCATATCCACAAATCAGTATTTTAACAGAGTTTCCATGGAAACACTATATGCCCCTGTTTTTTAGCTTTCTGGACAAGGCTTTGCCTGTTTAACAACTTGAACAAGTTTGACGAGGACAACATGTTTTGTTTAAGTTACATTAACTGGGGCTGATATTTCCTAATTGCATTACCAGGAGAAACATTCACGGCATGACTTGTACCATGGAAAACCTCCCCCCCGTCCGGCGTTCGATCTGCTTTCATCACTGGAGAACAGGAAACATACCAGGGGTGCCTTGTCTTATCAAGTTTTAAATGTGTTAACTGGTTTTAAATCTACAAAATAATCTCCCTTATTAAATGACAAAGTTAGTCTTGTTAAGAGGATCGACATTTATAGCTACATCCATTTATTTCTCCAAATGCAAACATTCAGGTACCTTTGGCTCCCTGCTTGAAAGATGAACTCGATTGTGCATTAACAAATACCTTTTTTGCATATGAGTTTCAAAAAAATTCCACCAAAAAAAAAAAAAAAAAAAAAGCACCCCCTCTCTCCTGGAAACAATATGGGCTGTTGTGTGGTGAGCAATGATAGATATCGAAAAACCCAAATGTCATCAAGACTTTACGTACTGCTCACCCACATAATCCCAGCATTATAAAAATGATGAACAACAAACGGAGGGGAGGGAAAAAAAGGGCAGACAAAACTGGAGTCTTACAAGCTCTAGGCCTGTGCCAATAAGTAGTTTGAAAAGAGCGTTCGTCGGGATTCATGTGTTTTCTGCATGTGTAAGAATACTCTTACACAGGGGGTTTACTTCATAACTGAGATTCTTTTTCATTTAATTCAGTCATATTAGATTATGGGGCTGATTATGATCATATCCACAAATCAGTATTTTAACAGAGTTTCCATGGAAACACTATATGCCCCTGTTTTTTAGCTTTCTGGACAAGGCTTTGCCTGTTTAACAACTTGAACAAGTTTGACGAGGACAACATGTTTTGTTTAAGTTACATTAACTGGGGCTGATATTTCCTAATTGCATTACCAGGAGAAACATTCACGGCATGACTTGTACCATGGAAAACCTCCCCCCCGTCCGGCGTTCGATCTGCTTTCATCACTGGAGAACAGGAAACATACCAGGGGTGCCTTGTCTTATCAAGTTTTAAATGTGTTAACTGGTTTTAAATCTACAAAATAATCTCCCTTATTAAATGACAAAGTTAGTCTTGTTAAGAGGATCGACATTTATAGCTACATCCATTTATTTCTCCAAATGCAAACATTCAGGTACCTTTGGCTCCCTGCTTGAAAGATGAACTCGATTGTGCATTAACAAATACCTTTTTTGCATATGAGTTTCAAAAAAATTCCACCAAAAAAAAAAAAAAAAAAAGACCACTCCTTCTTCCCCTATCCTCCCAAAGAAACTCAAAAATATCAAGCACAGAATAAATACAAAAGTGATGTCTAGGGACAGGACTTTGCATAAAACAATCTCTTTGTTTTGGGGCTTGTCAGGCATTTACACCCACACGACCAGAGACACTTATTTCTAACAGTCCACAATTTGGGGGTCACCCGTAGCAAAGTTTTTGAAAATGCCGCTGTTCTAAAGATGGGGGGAAGGGACTTCATGGACGGATGTCAGAGTTCACCCCGACAGCATATAAAACATATGGCCTGAAGCTCGTGAGATGTCTGGGTCTGAAATGTTGGTAAAGCTTAATAAAATACTGGCGAGGAATAGTTTAATTTTACAGCATTAGGCACCGAGGCAGTAATCTGAGTGGGGTGAGCTGTATTTTAATACATCAAAGTATTCTATACTACAGGGAAGCTGAAGAGATTTTAAAAGACATACGTTCCCTATTCAGAATGACTTGACTCAAAAACCTACCCCCGCCCCCACCCCCGTCTGCAGGAGGAGAAGTAGAAAACACTCAGGCTCCCAAGAGCTACCTGTCTTCGTTTTTAAACTACACACGTATCTCAAAAGTCAGCTCCTCTGTGTCCAGGCAAATGCCTTTTACTGGGGTTGCAGACAGACTGGAACCATGCAGGGTGAGTGTGGGATGGACGGGAGTCTGTGCTGTCCACTGGACGGCTGTACGGTCAGCCCCATCCTCTCCATCTCCCCCTCCTTTTGAGAGGCTGTCCTGGGACCCCTCCCTCTACATCATGACCTAGAATTCCGCCATGTAAAGGGAGCAGCCACTGCACTTCGATTTCAGGGCCTGGATGCTCCCACACGCACATGTCCAAGGGGCCCTGTCTGTGAGGCTGTCCCAACAATTCCCTGGGCAGAGGGGCGAGATGACAGCCATGGAAAGCCCTGCTGCTGCTGCTGCTGCTGCTGCTGCTGCTGCTGCTCTTCAGAG
>NW_006159553.1:770113-775974 GCF_000334495.1 Tupaia belangeri chinensis
GCTGCTGCTGCTGCTCTCCAGATCAAAGGGAGTTCTCTCCTTCCTGCCCAGCCAGGAGGAGAGGGTTGGCCTGCGGGGCCAGCTTCTGAACAGGGGAGCGGCCATGACAAATGTGTCCGAGATCTGACTGATAGCACCGTTCTGGGGGATGACCCAGATTAGGGCTACCTCTCTGTACAGAATACCCTGCGTTCCTGAACTCTGTCCCCAGCTTTGGGGGCCCCCACAGATACAGACAGTAGTCTTTCCTCATCTCCCCTTGGTCCTCGGCCCCAGAAACAATGGGTACTGGACATCCACAGGGCAGACATCTTCTCCATAGGGGTGGGTGGGTTATTTCCACCAAGTCAACTTTTTTAGAACTAAAGTTCCTTTTAGGGCCCTTGTTTTGCTTTTTTCCAGATGCCAGTGGAAGAGAAGTAGATGAGATAAAAGAGCATTGGAGTTCTAAGGCTTTGAAGTCAAGCAGATGGGGGTTCATGCCCCAGCTCCGCTGCTTACGAACTGTGATTTACGCAACCAAGTTAACATCAAGGGTTTTCTTTAGAAGGGGTAGAAGACAGTAGTTCTTCTCCTTGGAATTGTATAGGAATGACATGGTTGTTATTCCTGTGAAGGGACAGCACCTCCCAAAGCATGTTGTAAGGGTCACCGCAGAACTCTAATCCTGTCCCAAACATGAGACAGAGACATTCTTATGAAGGTATGTGTATGTGTGCAGGTGTGTGAGGCAAAGCTACAGTATTTGTGGAAGGGGGGCTGGAAACTTGGCAACCAGCTCCTTCACCTCTTCCCCAGCACCTGTTTGCCCAAGCTTCTCCCTCATCCCCTGTGCTGTAACCACCTGGGTCTCCCAGTGGTCCCTTGGGCATTGTCCATCTCCCTGGCCTCTCAGCCTAATGCATACATGCCTTTACCTAGAGTGGCCCTTGTCCCTTCCCTTCTCTATAGTAAATTCTAGTTCACACTTCCAATTTCAGCCTGGTTATAATGCCCATAGGGATGCCTGTCCCAAGCTCCCAAGTCAAATTCCTTGTATTGTCTCATAGCACACCCTGCCTCTTCTATCCAGCACTTCTCATGGCTAAGTTTCATGTATTTATAAGGCTGCATAATGAATGTCTCCGCTGTAGACTGTGGTAGCCTCTGGGGCTGTCGGTCTATTCTAGATAGCTGGTCCTTATTTTGATATCTACACTATCCCTGAACACAGAGCTTTACTGGTAAGGAACTCTCAGCAGGTACTTCTTTGAGAAAGAAAGAATATGCACCAAAGGGGTTCGGCATGAGAGAGCCTCTAGTCCACCTGACCTTCACGCATGTGGGTTTGCACCCTTGGGAGAAATCTAAGGCACCGGTAAGTAGAAAAACTCCCGTATCTGCAAGTAAACACCTCCACTCTTTGTGCTCAGAACGTCTCATCCATCTAACCATCTCACACACACACACAGCGGCAGCTCACAAGCTGCGTGTCCAAATGCCTTAGTGGTAGGAGCAACTTGAGGCCATGGGGAAGAACTTTAGTATAAACATCAGCTGCAGCAGTTGGAGTAGTACACTGAGTTTATTTTCTCCTCGGCCCTCATTAGAATCACAAATGAAATGTTGACAACACATGAAGGAGCCTGCTTGTTGAACACAAATGTTTCCACTCCTATCAGCCTCCAAACTCTGATAGTCATGCTTCATGATGAAAGCTAAACAGCCCTGGGGAGATGACTACATGCTTTCTCTAATTATGCAAGGATGGGGAAAAGGGCCTCCAACCAACACGCACTGCCTGGGGGAGAGAGCGACAGGGAAACCTTAAGAAATAAGGGCATGAGCACCTAGTAGGTGGCCTGACCGGGGATTCCTGACTCAAGTGAAAGGGGAGAACAGTCCTGTTGCACCAGAGTGGGAAGCTGTCTATTACTGATTGGACATCGATAACGACTGATGCATCAAGTCAATGCAGAGCCTTTATTTTGCTACCAAATGTCCCATATGAGGGTTGTGATTGAATGACACTACCAACCAACTCGCCTTTAGAGCTATTTGATGAAATGCCAAGATGTGCAGAGTACAAATTCACTGAGATTCCAGTTGATTCCAGGCGAACACATATAGGCCTGCTTTCTGTTGGAAAAGATGGGGAACTCTGTCTACAGCAAAACACTCCTCTGCATTTAACTTCCTTGTTTTTGTTCCAAGAGGATTAGTTCGAGTAGATACCGTCCTACTCGACACACGTCACACAGACGCAATAATACAGAAGATACTAGCTGATGTTTATTGCTAAGTGCAAAAGCATTTTATTGCTAAGATTCTTACATTTAAAAAAGTATTTAACCCTTCCCGCATAGCTGTGAGTTGTGTTTCTTTGCACAGATGACTGAATTGAAGATCAGAGAGGTTAAATAACTCATTCACTGTCACACGGCCAGAAGGAGGCAGCATTTGAACCAGCATGGTTTCACTCCATATTTTAAAAAGAGACATTGTTTTGAGCCAGCAGGTGGTGTACTGGTTAAGGCGCTGGACTCCCACATGGCTGACCTCAGTTCAAGTCTTGGACCCGGAGGTTTGAAACTCACACAGGGCATGCCTGCTCAAAATCCCAGGAGGAGAAGGGAAAAGAAGGGATTGTAATAAAGCCATCCCCTGGGGGGTGATGTCTTGCTTTCTCTCTGTCTTTCTCTGTTTCTCTGGAGAGTGCACATGCCCTATAGCAAAAATTTCTCTCCACATTAAAGAAAAAATACTGTTTTAAAAGAAATGCAGGACAGGTGAAGCTGGAATAACAAAAGGGATTTCGAGAGTTCAGCATGTACAGTTGGTGAGTTAGCGTCCTGCTTGAGACAACTGTGTTTTCCAGAACATGTTCAAGATCTGTGTCTCAAAGAGCTAATATGGAGCAAATCTTACAAAGAAAAAAGAAAAACAGACTCCTTATTGTATCGCAATATACACATACTAGGCTATAACTCAAAAATAAGAAACACACATTGTAATTTACTATAGAAACTAGACTATCATGTTATTAAAAAAAAGTACAAAAGCAGATAAAATTTCACCAAGAAGAACTTCACAAAACACTCATTTTACATGTAACATGAGTAAACAATCAAACATAAATGGGAACTTGATTCCAATTTATATTCTTGAGGAAGGGACAAAAGTAGCCAATCAAAAGATCTAAGCAAAACAATGCGTCAGCGTGAGGCCTTGGCCAGGCTTCCTAGGCTGCCGGGTTCTCCATCCTTTTGTTTCTCTCATTAGCTTATGTCAACTGGCATCTGCCTATGTTTACACCACCAGCCACATGAGCTCACTAATTACCTTTAATCATACTTATCTGAAATGCATCTTTATCTTCACATATGTCCTGTGTGCAAAAATCCAAGCGCTAAAAGGCTGAGGTTGAGAAGATGCTGGAGTAGGAAGTCTGGAATTCCTCCCTCCATGACATACAGGGAAAAAGAACCTCCATGTCTACAGCAAAACACTCCTCTGCATTTAACTTCCTTGTTTTTGTTCCAAGAGGATTAGTTCGAGTAGATACCGTCCTACTCGACACACGTCACACAGACGCAATAATACAGAAGATACTAGCTGATGTTTATTGCTAAGGGCAAAAGCATTTTATTGCTAAGATTCTTACATTTAAAAAAGTATTTAACCCTTCCCGCATAGCTGTGAGTTGTGTTTCTTTGCACAGATGACTGAATTGAAGATCAGAGAGGTTAAATAACTCATTCACTGTCACACGGCCAGAAGGAGGCAGCATTTGAACCAGCATGGTTTCACTCCATATTTTAAAAAGAGACATTGTTTTGAGCCAGCAGGTGGTGTACTGGTTAAGGCGCTGGACTCCCACATGGCTGACCTCAGTTCAAGTCTTGGACCCGGAGGTTTGAAACTCACACAGGGCATGCCTGCTCAAAATCCCAGGAGGAGAAGGGAAAAGAAGGGATTGTAATAAAGCCATCCCCTGGGGGGTGATGTCTTGCTTTCTCTCTGTCTTTCTCTGTTTCTCTGGAGAGTGCACATGCCCTATAGCAAAAATTTCTCTCCACATTAAAGAAAAAATACTGTTTTAAAAGAAATGCAGGACAGGTGAAGCTGGAATAACAAAAGGGATTTCGAGAGTTCAGCATGTACAGTTGGTGAGTTAGCGTCCTGCTTGAGACAACTGTGTTTTCCAGAACATGTTCAAGATCTGTGTCTCAAAGAGCTAATATGGAGCAAATCTTACAAAGAAAAAAGAAAAACAGACTCCTTATTGTATCGCAATATACACATACTAGGCTATAACTCAAAAATAAGAAACACACATTGTAATTTACTATAGAAACTAGACTATCATGTTATTAAAAAAAAGTACAAAAGCAGATAAAATTTCACCAAGAAGAACTTCACAAAACACTCATTTTACATGTAACATGAGTAAACAATCAAACATAAATGGGAACTTGATTCCAATTTATATTCTTGAGGAAGAGACAAAAGTAGCCAATCAAAAGATCTAAGCAAAACAATGCGTCAGCGTGAGGCCTTGGCCAGGCTTCCTAGGCTGCCGGGTTCTCCATCCTTTTGTTTCTCTCATTAGCTTATGTCAACTGGCATCTGCCTATGTTTACACCACCAGCCACATGAGCTCACTAATTACCTTTAATCATACTTATCTGAAATGCATCTTTATCTTCACATATGTCCTGTGTGCAAAAATCCAAGCGCTAAAAGGCTGAGGTTGAGAAGATGCTGGAGTAGGAAGTCTGGAATTCCTCCCTCCATGACATACAGGGAAAAAGAACCTCCAAAATGCATGTCAGTCTGCCTCTGCTACCACTCAAAGTTTCCCTGCAAGGACTTCTGAAGGTTGGTTCCTTGGGTGTCAGAAAGGTCCTGTCTTGTTTATACAAAATCACATACGGTCTGGTCACAGACACCAGGTTCCAGGCCATGAGAAGATGAGTATCAAGACAGATATAACAAATAGGGATTGGTAAATAGCACTCTATGAACTGGTAAACTTTTTTCTGAGAGATTTTTGCTATAAGATGCGTGTGCTTATTGGAGAGATAGAAAGAGAGAGATAGAAAGGGAAAAATCATCCCCTGGGGAGATGTCCCTTCTCCTCCATTCTCCCTTTGGGATTCTGAGTACCCATGCACACATATCCAGTGTGAATTTCAAGCCACTGGGTCTGGGACTCGAACCACAGTTGACCACGTGGGAGGTCAATGCCCCAACCGGTGAACTACCTGCTGGCCCCCGAACTGGTAAGCTCTTTGAGGGCCAAGAACCAGCATGCTGTATCCTTCTAGCACCCACAGCACTTAGGTCAGTCACAGGACTTACAGACAAAAAGATGAAGAAAAGTAGTCTCAAACATTTTGGCTACTATCTCCATTAGTTTTTTTTTTTTTTTCTTTTTTTGGAGAGGTTTTTGCTACAGGGCACGTGAGCTCGCCAGACAGACAGAGAGAGACAGAGAGATAGAAAGCAAGAAATCACCCCCCAGAGGGGATGGCCACGCTGCAATCTCTTCTCCTCCATTCTCCTCTTAGGATCCTGGGCACGCACGCACATGCACCCGGCATGAGTTTAAGCCACCGGGTCCGGGACTCGAACTGCAGTCAATTACGTGGGAGTCCAGCGACACAGCCATTACGCTAACTGCTGGTTCCTCAAAATTCTTTTACAATTGTTTGTTTGTTTAATTATTTAGTTCTCTCTCTCTCTTTTTTTTTTAATTTAAGAGAGATTTTTTTCTATAAGGTGCATGTGATCATCAGGGAGAGAGAGAGAGACATAAATTGAGAAATCACCTCCTGGGGGGGTGTAGTCTCTCCTCCATTTTCCTCTTGGGGTTTTGG
>NW_006159553.1:776619-779227 GCF_000334495.1 Tupaia belangeri chinensis
GGGGAT
This sequence comes from Tupaia belangeri chinensis, assembly GCF_000334495.1. Classification (NCBI taxonomy): domain Eukaryota; kingdom Metazoa; phylum Chordata; class Mammalia; order Scandentia; family Tupaiidae; genus Tupaia; species Tupaia belangeri. The sequence goes on from NW_006159553.1 coordinate 776,626, forward strand.
GTAGTCTCTTTTCCATTCTCCTCTTGGGATTTTGGGCACACACATACACGCACCTGGCGTAAGTTTCAAACTGCAGGGCAGGGTCCAGAACTCAAACCATGGTTGACTACATGGGAGTCCAGCGATGTAACCATTACACCATCTACTGGTCCCTATCTCTCTTAGTTTTAAGGAAGCTGGAGGCATGTAGTTTATACCCACTACCCCCAAAATTTTATCAGACAACTTGAGGCCTACTGGGAGTTTAAAATTTACAGATACTTACATGCAGTAAACTAAATGGCCCTACATACCCTTTGACCCTGAATTTTTGTCCTATCAAAAGGATAAGAAAAAAGGAAGAGGTAAGCAGATCCTCCTCATTTCCTAAATGGAGAAACCATAGGGCAACCCTGGCTCTCCACTGCACGGCTCAAAAAGAAACCACATTTTCATCTCCTGAGTCACAACTTCCAAAATAACTAAATTTGTAGCTTACCATCAGAAAAATGAGTTGGATAAGAGGACTTTATGGCATACCATGAATGGAACTATAAGTTCACTGAATATTTTTATTTAACATGGCTACTCACAATATGCTGGAAAGTTACTTTTCTGTGCCTCAGTTTTATCATCTATAACAAAAGTAATAGTAATACCTTCATTCATTCATTCATTCATACATTTAACATTTACTCAATGAACCAACTGTGTGAGTATTGCAGAAACAATGGGACGACATTAAAGAGGTCATCTGTAGCTGAAAGACCAGTTAGTTTTCAACTTTAAGTGACATAATGCACATAAAATGTGGAGGCAGAGACTGCAAATCCTCTCCAATAGCTATATTTCTTCTCCTTCAAAGAACACAGCTAGACTATATTTCCCAGCCTCCCTCTCTGTTAGACATGGTCATGTGAGTTCATTCTGGTCAAGGGAATGTGAAAGAATTAGGAAGTCGTTTTTCTAAGCTGGCTCACACCTTATCTTCATTTTCCTCCCCGACAGCCAGCTAATGGAGAGCATTCTCAGAACCAAGAGGAGAAAACGGCTGCAAGATAAAAGAAGCCTGGATCCCTGAATGACTGCATGGAGGCCAGCCCTCAACAACCTGACCCAGACTATGATAAAAATGATCAATAAGTTGTTGGCAAGCCACTGAGATTCGGAGATTGAATTGGTGCAATAACTAGCATAGTTTTAACACAATGCATGGCAATAGCTGATCCGCTGTGAACACTAAATAAAATGATCCATAAGAATTAAAAATATTTAAAAATATATTCTCAGTTCTCTTGCTATATGTGTCATTGGAAATAAAGTCCAAAGAGAGAAGTCCAAGGGAGAGGCAAGAGAGGAAGAAAGCAATATAGAAACATTTTATTTTAATAAAAAAACTTATTGATTTCTTTATTTATCATTATAATTTAACAATATAGAAACATTTTATTTCAATCAAAAAATTATTGATTTCTTTATTTATCATTATAATTTTTTTCAATTTGCCATTGGGCATGTGCACGCACCAGAGAGAGACAGCGAGAGACAGAGAGAGAAAGGAAGCCATGAACACGAACCATGGTCGGCCACGTGGGAGTCCAGCACCTCAACCACCACACCACCTGCTGGCCCCTGTTTAAAAGATGTCTGTATAAACTTGATGTTGGGTGCCATCTAGTTATCCATAATTCCTAGGATAATATTTTCACTATTAGCCACGTACCTCCAAATACCAAATTTCCCTCAAAATCAAATGAAATGCCTGCATGGATCTGTGGTGATGAGGCCCTCCTCCCCTCTATCCTGGGCTGCAGCTGTCCCTGGGTCTGGCTGCCTTCCTGACATCAGATCACCCCAGCACGTGCTTTGGCTGGGGAGCCCACTGGCAGGAATGGAGGAATGCTTTACCATGATTTTTAGCACAGCAAGACATTGCAGCTGGGAGACATGCTTTTATTTGCTATAAGGTCTCATCACATGCAGAGGCTCCTTGGCAGAGAAAGACAGATGCTACCTTTGGAGCTATTGCACTTGCCAGAGAAATAGAGAGACAGAGCCAGTGAGGGAAAGTGAGAAATCATCCCCGGGGAAGGGGGTAACCATGCCACAATCCCTTCTCTTCCATTTTCCTCCTGGGATCTTGGGCACGCACACACATGCACTCAGCATGATTTTCAAGCCTAGGACTTGAACCACAGTTGGTCATGTGGGAGTCCAGCAACATAACTGTTATGCTATCTGCTGCCCTCCCCCGTCATGCTATATTTACATGTGTAAGTCAGCTTGTCACTAGAGGCTAAGTCATTTTATTACAGGACGTGAGATGGGCCTCTACCTGCTACCTAAGGAAACCCAGCTCTTTTGCAGCTCTTTAATTACAGATGTAGTGTATGTTTGTTGGAGTACGTTGGAAATGCAAAAGTGCAAACAGAAAAAAGTTAATTTTTTTTTTCTTTTTAAAATCCTCCCTCCCTCCTTCACCCCTCTCTCACACTCCCATGCCATGCACAGATAATCAGTATTATCTACTGGGTAGTCAGAAAAGTCATGATGCAGTTTTGCACAGAAAAATACATCATGACTTCCAACAACCCAATACTTGGTGACTGCTTTCCCTTCTTAT